>NC_021161.2:43577781-43672506 GCF_000331145.2 Cicer arietinum
AAATTAATTATTTGAAATGAAAGGTGCTTTTTAGCTTTTTATGGCACTTTTTTTAAAAAGCGCTGTCTTTTATCTTTGTACCCAAAATTATTTTTGATCCAAAATCACTTCACAATCAGTAGAACAGAACATATTATAGACAATCAGTTCACACAATCAGTAGAACAGAAATCAGAACTCTGTAACTTTATTAACATATATGTAACTCTGTAATTTACAACCTAAGTAACTACATTCAGATACATATATACAACCTAATTTACAACCTAATTACCTACATTCAGATACGTATATATATATAACCTAATTTACAACCTAAACTACATTCAGATCCATATGCATGTTCATATATTGTGTCCTATGATCATTTACATATAATAACTAACAGAATATACATTATATGCACTAGCTACCATATAATATTCAGATCCCTTGCCCAGCAGCAAGCTATTTCCCAGAAAATCAAATAATTTTCATGTCAAGCACGTACTGACACCATTCTTCCTTTAATTCCATCAGATCTTCCTCAGAATATGATGGACTGGAATTGGCAAAGTACTGCAATATAAAAATTGAACATATTATATTAAGTTAGTATCAAATATATAGATAATTTATATATGAAAATCATATAATGCAAATACCGTACCGTTTCTGGGATAATAGTTTTATTCTTCTCAACAATCTCCTTCATGAATCTCAATATGTAGTACCCACAGTCGATGTTATTTGTTTGACGAGGGCACTTTATTGAGATCCATGTAATGTTATTAGACTTCTGCTTCGACACTTTAGCACCTCTTTGAGCTCGATAAACTTTTAAGGCACTATCGAATGAATAAATGTGATTATTAGAGCATGAATATTTATATATATATATAAATATATATATGTAAGAAATAAATGAATATTACTTACGTGTCGAGCATATTCTTTATTCCGGGGTGATTGGTGTAATCGCCGTGCACGGGATCCAAATAGTATATCACTTCAGAGACCGCATTGATTGCAAATAGCACCCAATGTGCCCTACAACAACAAAAAATTGGTTAAGCAATTTTGTTTATAGACAACTAATAAATTAAATTCTCATCAATTAAAAAAGATAAAATTACGTACCCTGAATTATATGGTGCCAAGAACAATTTATCACTTTCTTTATTTCTTAAAAACATATCTACAATGTAGTGTTTTACATTGTCTGGATCGAGTTTGAACATCGACATCTTATGCGGAGACAAGAATGAGTATTTATTTGACAGTTTCCTCGTGCACACGACCTTCTCGTACAAAAACCTTCAATGAAAATTTTAAACTAGATTAATTACCAATACATTTAATTAATTACAAATAAATGCAATTAAAAGTATTTTTTACCTTATGTACAAGCTGATTACAGTAACACTCAGCTCCTTATGTTCGAGAAGATCGTACATTTGCTCCTTTTCGAGGTATTCAATATACTCATCTCCAAAGATGTCTT
Organism: Cicer arietinum; assembly: GCF_000331145.2. Lineage (NCBI taxonomy): Eukaryota > Viridiplantae > Streptophyta > Magnoliopsida > Fabales > Fabaceae > Cicer > Cicer arietinum. The sequence goes on from NC_021161.2 coordinate 43,579,265, forward strand.
TATTCATTTGTACGATGGGCGAATCGTTGCTGCTGCCCATGTTCCTTTTTATTTGGATGTCAAGACACGCCCCGTATTTACCAAGGCGTGGCTGACTTTTATTAGGAGCAGCAGCAGCAGCGACCGATTTTCCCCGATCCAGATTTTTTGTTGCTGCAAGTTTTGCAGCTTTATTACCCTCCAGCCTTTGTAGTTTGGCAGCCCTATTAACCTCCAATTTTTGAGGTCTGCTGCCTTTTTTTGGCTGTAGGGGTGGTTTATTTATTTGGACCTACAAAAATGAGGTAAAATGTTAGTTTATTGAATCTGAAAAAATAAAAAACCTTAGGCAATAAATGTGACAAACCTTTTCGGGAGATGTAACTGATTTGTCCTTGGGAATCTTTTTTTCGAGGGCAACAAGGTGTGTGGGCCATGCCACGTAACTGCCAATAGCGTCGCTTAAGAACTTCATATCTCCATCGTTGTCCGGTATGGGCAACGGTGCAGTTGGTTCGAAAGCAACCGTAGGCGATACTTTGACATGGCCCGCGGGGATCGGAATATTGTGCAATACTTCTCCCGAAGTATTGTGCAATATTCCTTTTCCCACCTTCCGTTGAGTCGGCGAGGACAAGTATAGGACACATGTAGTGACACCCTACATCAATAGTTAAAACATAAGTACAGTTAATATATAAGTTTGTTTAATACATAAGTAATTACATAAGCAAGTAAGTAGTAAGTAATTAATTACCTCGGGAATACTCTTCAAACCGACGTTGCAACTCCCGGTTTCACTCTCCATTTGTATTTCAGGTTGGAGCTGAACCGGAAGTTGCTTGTCTTTATTCGTATTCACCAAGAGTGCCACTTGCTCCGATAAGATTCTGAGCTTCTCTAATACTTCCTCGTTGGAAGGTTTTTGGCGCTTCTCTTGAGGAAAAAAGCTTTTGGGAGTTACGCCAAATCCTTTCCCCCTCACTCGACCGGAATACTCAGGGACATTAAACACTTTCCCAAGAATGTCCCTGCACGTATCCTTGTTGCCCTCTTGAGTTTCAGAACTTTGTTCAATAGTTTCCTAAAATACATGTAACATTAAAAAGATAAGTTCAATAGCATTTTTAAAATACAATATTAAAAAATATTAAAGTGATAATATACTTACACAAAGTTCTACAACTTTCTTGACATTTTCATTATCAACCACTCCTTCTTTGTTAACACGCGCTTCCTTCCATAAGATATGACGACCCAAGGGTTGATCGGCTTGGGTGTCTTTTCTCTATTCGTTAAAATCATAAACAAAATAATACAAATTAGTTACACACTATAGTTTATAATACAAATTACTTCATTATATAAAAGTGATGTTTAATTACTTACAATTTGTTGTTCAAGGCGTGCATATCCCATACGTGATTTCTTGTATGGGTGTTTTGGGTTGCTTGCCCGTTCGCGATTTGCCTTACTAATATTCTATATAAAAAAAAATAGCAATTGTGTAAAAATTTAAAATACGCTACGAATATGAATAATAAAACACAAATGCTAATAAATTAATCACTTACGACAAACGCCGGGTCAGAACGTTTGGAAACAAATGCACTCCATTCATCCTTTGATATATAATGTTGATATATCTTTGGAGGTTCAGCATTTGTGTTTCCTTCTCTATCTTTTAGATAGAAATTTGAGAGATGGGATCTAAATCCACGATGGATTTTCCCAGCAACTCTCAAAACATATGACTTTCGTTCCTCATCAAGAACAAAAGTGGTCTGCAATGAAAACAATTATAAGTAATGTATTTTACAGAAAAAAAATTATAAATGACAAAAGAGTAGATCAAAATATTTACTTGAATGTCATTCCAGATGATATCTTTGGCATCCTTCAACGCCTTATCTCTCCAGTTGTCTATTGTTATTGGGACATTTTGACGAACAACAGCCCCAATATAGCTTACAAACATGGAGCTGTTGGGGTCAACTGGCTGACCACTCTCGTTCCAGCCAACCTAATAAACTCATATAGTAAGTACATGCCCTAAACCCTAAAAAAAGATAAAAATCACACAGCAAACAAAGTATAGTATACCTCAAATTTAATCCCACTACTCCTTGCTTTAATCACCTTTTGCATTATAGTTGCACCACGTTTGACTTCTTTTTCGTAAGTCTTAGAGGTGCCAACTTCTTCATTTTGAACTTCTAAATCTTTGTTTGTATCCATTTAACTACAACAAGTTCAACATGCACTTTAGTATAACATCAACAAGCTCAACATGCATCATGCATTATTATAAACAAACTCAACATGTATCAGTATATCTTAAAAAAGCTCAACATGCATTTTAATGATTACAAAAAATTTATAACATCAATACCTGAATAATGGTTCGAAGAAAGATGAAATGTAAAGAAAAGAGGGAACGCAGAAAGTTCACAGAAATATGATTCAAAGAAATAGGATATTGAAGAAATACGTAATGAGGGTTACATATTTCAATGAAAATATATTGTGTGAAATGGGAGAGATGATCTTGGATGGAAATAAGGTTCGAAATGAAGGAGATGATCGTGGAAATAAGGTTCGTAATGGACGGGATGATAGGGTTTGCAAAAGAAGAGAAGAAATGAAGGTTGAGATGAAGGTTACGTAATGAAGAGGAAACTGAAGAGGTAACTGTTATATATACGTAACACTTTTACAGCGCTTTTTATAAGCTTTTTACAGCGCTTATTTTGTAAAGCGCTCTAAAAGGCTTCTTTAGTTAAATTTTTAAAAGGCTCTTTTACAGCGCTTCTTCTCAAAAAGCGCTGTAAAAGACCTCCGCGTGTTATTATGTTATATGAATGCCTTTTACAGCGTTTTCACACATAAGCGCTCTAAAAGGCTTATTTAGTTAAATTTTTAAAAGGCTCTTTTACAACGCTTTTTTCAAATAAGCGCTGTAAAAGACCTCCGTGTGTTATTATGTTATATGAATGTTTTTTAAAGCCTTTTACAGCGCTTTTCCACATAAGCGCTCTAAAATGTCTCTTTATGTTAATTTTAAAAGGCTCTTTTCCAACGCTTTTTTCAAATAAGCGCTGTAAAAGACCTCCGTGTGTTATTATGTTATATGAATGTTTTTTAAAGCCTTTTACAGCGCTTTTCCACATAAGCGCTCTAAAATGTCTCTTTATGTTAATTTTAAAAGGCTCTTTTCCAACGCTTTTTTCAAATAAGCGCTGTAAAAGACCTCCGTGTGTTATTATGTTATATGAATGTTTTTTAAAGCCTTTTACAGCGCTTTTCCACATAAGCGCTCTAAAATGTCTCTTTATGTTAATTTTAAAAGGCTCTTTTCCAACGCTTTTTTCAAATAAGCGCTGTAAAAGACCTCCGTGTGTTATTATGTTATATGAATGTTTTTTAAAGCCTTTTACAGCGCTTTTCCACATAAGCGCTCTAAAATGTCTCTTTATGTTAATTTTAAAAGGCTCTTTTCCAACGCTTTTTTCAAATAAGCGCTGTAAAAGACCTCCGTGTGTTATTATGTTATATGAATGTTTTTTAAAGCCTTTTACAGCGCTTTTCCACATAAGCGCTCTAAAATGTCTCTTTATGTTAATTTTAAAAGGCTCTTTTCCAACGCTTTTTTCAAATAAGCGCTGTAAAAGACCTCCGTGTGTTATTATGTTATATGAATGTTTTTTAAAGCCTTTTACAGCGCTTTTCCACATAAGCGCTCTAAAATGTCTCTTTATGTTAATTTTAAAAGGCTCTTTTCCAACGCTTTTTTCAAATAAGCGCTGTAAAAGACCTCCGTGTGTTATTATGTTATATGAATGTTTTTTAAAGCCTTTTACAGCGCTTTTCCACATAAGCGCTCTAAAATGTCTCTTTATGTTAATTTTAAAAGGCTCTTTTCCAACGCTTTTTTCAAATAAGCGCTGTAAAAGACCTCCGTGTGTTATTATGTTATATGAATGTTTTTTAAAGCCTTTTACAGCGCTTTTCCACATAAGCGCTCTAAAATGTCTCTTTATGTTAATTTTAAAAGGCTCTTTTCCAACGCTTTTTTCAAATAAGCGCTGTAAAAGACCTCCGTGTGTTATTATGTTATATGAATGTTTTTTAAAGCCTTTTACAGCGCTTTTCCACATAAGCGCTCTAAAATGTCTCTTTATGTTAATTTTAAAAGGCTCTTTTCCAACGCTTTTTTCAAATAAGCGCTGTAAAAGACCTCCGTGTGTTATTATGTTATATGAATGTTTTTTAAAGCCTTTTACAGCGCTTTTCCACATAAGCGCTCTAAAATGTCTCTTTATGTTAATTTTAAAAGGCTCTTTTCCAACGCTTTTTTCAAATAAGCGCTGTAAAAGACCTCCGTGTGTTATTATGTTATATGAATGTTTTTTAAAGCCTTTTACAGCGCTTTTCCACATAAGCGCTCTAAAATGTCTCTTTATGTTAATTTTAAAAGGCTCTTTTCCAACGCTTTTTTCAAATAAGCGCTGTAAAAGACCTCCGTGTGTTATTATGTTATATGAATGTTTTTTAAAGCCTTTTACAGCGCTTTTCCACATAAGCGCTCTAAAATGTCTCTTTATGTTAATTTTAAAAGGCTCTTTTCCAACGCTTTTTTCAAATAAGCGCTGTAAAAGACCTCCGTGTGTTATTATGTTATATGAATGTTTTTTAAAGCCTTTTACAGCGCTTTTCCACATAAGCGCTCTAAAATGTCTCTTTATGTTAATTTTAAAAGGCTCTTTTCCAACGCTTTTTTCAAATAAGCGCTGTAAAAGACCTCCGTGTGTTATTATGTTATATGAATGTTTTTTAAAGCCTTTTACAGCGCTTTTCCACATAAGCGCTCTAAAATGTCTCTTTATGTTAATTTTAAAAGGCTCTTTTCCAACGCTTTTTTCAAATAAGCGCTGTAAAAGACCTCCGTGTGTTATTATGTTATATGAATGTTTTTTAAAGCCTTTTACAGCGCTTTTCCACATAAGCGCTCTAAAATGTCTCTTTATGTTAATTTTAAAAGGCTCTTTTCCAACGCTTTTTTCAAATAAGCGCTGTAAAAGACCTCCGTGTGTTATTATGTTATATGAATGTTTTTTAAAGCCTTTTACAGCGCTTTTCCACATAAGCGCTCTAAAATGTCTCTTTATGTTAATTTTAAAAGGCTCTTTTCCAACGCTTTTTTCAAATAAGCGCTGTAAAAGACCTCCGTGTGTTATTATGTTATATGAATGTTTTTTAAAGCCTTTTACAGCGCTTTTCCACATAAGCGCTCTAAAATGTCTCTTTATGTTAATTTTAAAAGGCTCTTTTCCAACGCTTTTTTCAAATAAGCGCTGTAAAAGACCTCCGTGTGTTATTATGTTATATGAATGTTTTTTAAAGCCTTTTACAGCGCTTTTCCACATAAGCGCTCTAAAATGTCTCTTTATGTTAATTTTAAAAGGCTCTTTTCCAACGCTTTTTTCAAATAAGCGCTGTAAAAGACCTCCGTGTGTTATTATGTTATATGAATGTTTTTTAAAGCCTTTTACAGCGCTTTTCCACATAAGCGCTCTAAAATGTCTCTTTATGTTAATTTTAAAAGGCTCTTTTCCAACGCTTTTTTCAAATAAGCGCTGTAAAAGACCTCCGTGTGTTATTATGTTATATGAATGTTTTTTAAAGCCTTTTACAGCGCTTTTCCACATAAGCGCTCTAAAATGTCTCTTTATGTTAATTTTAAAAGGCTCTTTTCCAACGCTTTTTTCAAATAAGCGCTGTAAAAGACCTCCGTGTGTTATTATGTTATATGAATGTTTTTTAAAGCCTTTTACAGCGCTTTTCCACATAAGCGCTCTAAAATGTCTCTTTATGTTAATTTTAAAAGGCTCTTTTCCAACGCTTTTTTCAAATAAGCGCTGTAAAAGACCTCCGTGTGTTATTATGTTATATGAATGTTTTTTAAAGCCTTTTACAGCGCTTTTCCACATAAGCGCTCTAAAATGTCTCTTTATGTTAATTTTAAAAGGCTCTTTTCCAACGCTTTTTTCAAATAAGCGCTGTAAAAGACCTCCGTGTGTTATTATGTTATATGAATGTTTTTTAAAGCCTTTTACAGCGCTTTTCCACATAAGCGCTCTAAAATGTCTCTTTATGTTAATTTTAAAAGGCTCTTTTCCAACGCTTTTTTCAAATAAGCGCTGTAAAAGACCTCCGTGTGTTATTATGTTATATGAATGTTTTTTAAAGCCTTTTACAGCGCTTTTCCACATAAGCGCTCTAAAATGTCTCTTTATGTTAATTTTAAAAGGCTCTTTTCCAACGCTTTTTTCAAATAAGCGCTGTAAAAGACCTCCGTGTGTTATTATGTTATATGAATGTTTTTTAAAGCCTTTTACAGCGCTTTTCCACATAAGCGCTCTAAAATGTCTCTTTATGTTAATTTTAAAAGGCTCTTTTCCAACGCTTTTTTCAAATAAGCGCTGTAAAAGACCTCCGTGTGTTATTATGTTATATGAATGTTTTTTAAAGCCTTTTACAGCGCTTTTCCACATAAGCGCTCTAAAATGTCTCTTTATGTTAATTTTAAAAGGCTCTTTTCCAACGCTTTTTTCAAATAAGCGCTGTAAAAGACCTCCGTGTGTTATTATGTTATATGAATGTTTTTTAAAGCCTTTTACAGCGCTTTTCCACATAAGCGCTCTAAAATGTCTCTTTATGTTAATTTTAAAAGGCTCTTTTCCAACGCTTTTTTCAAATAAGCGCTGTAAAAGACCTCCGTGTGTTATTATGTTATATGAATGTTTTTTAAAGCCTTTTACAGCGCTTTTCCACATAAGCGCTCTAAAATGTCTCTTTATGTTAATTTTAAAAGGCTCTTTTCCAACGCTTTTTTCAAATAAGCGCTGTAAAAGGAAGCGCTTTCGCGTATCAGTTACAACGCTTTTTTCACAAGCGCCGTAAAACACATGCGCTTTCATTGAATTTAACTACCTATTACAGCGCTTTTTTGACAAGCGCTGTAAAATGGACGCTGTTAAATGTCATTTTTGGCGTAGTGGTATCTCTAATAATTGTTAGTTATAGTTTGAAATTTATACTATAATCTACAACTATATATTTAGAGAATTCAAAAACAAAGGAGTATATATATTAAATATAAAAGGTTTAGTAAATATTTATATATGTGTATTAATTAAGATGTTTTTAGAAATGTGTTTAAAGTTATTTATTAGTATTTAATTTCTAAGAGGAGATTTTGATGTTCTGAAGATAAAAAATTTTGAATCAATTTCATATTATTGTTTTAAAGTGAAGGCAATTGTAAATAAAATGAAGAGATGTAGAGATAAAATATTTATATAATAGAGAAGATTCTTTATTTTTTAACTTCAATGTTGGAATATATGTTTTATTGAATAACTAGGAGATTCTTTGCAAGCTCAAGAAAAAAAAAATTGAAGAAAAAAATAAGACACCATTACAATATATTTTCAACATAAAATCTCGATGAAGCATGCCAGAGAATTAAAGCGGAAGAGAGAGAATGGTGTGGTCATGACCAAGAGGAATGAGACAACAATTATGAACCGAGAGTTTGTGGAGAAGAAAGAATTAAAGAGGTTAAGACAATACAACAAAAATAAACAAATAAATAAATAATAAACAAAAATAAACCAATAAATAAATAATAACAATATATGATTGCATCTTCAGGACCTTCTTTAAAAATTTAATAATTGTGGTATGATATAAGAAGTTTGAATTTGATATTTTATTTTTATTTTTACTTTTGTATAAGTCTTATAATAATAATAATAAAATTAATAATTATATTAATGTGATATTAATAATTCATATACTTTTTATATATAATCAATTCATTTTGAATTTTATGATTAAAATAATAATAATGAATTTTATTATATTTGTGTGATCAACGTATTTTTGTACGACGATCTCATTTAGCAATCATCTCATCAAGAGATAATTTTTTTGAAATTTTAAAGATGAACAATTGTTGGTAAAAGAAATTATTATGAAAAATATTGTAAATTTTTTATTCTTTCTCACAAATTGTAAAGACTACAAAAGGCTAAATTACATTTGTGGTCCCTTAACTTAATTTCAAGTAACATTTTAGTCCTTTATCTTTTTTTTTCCCGACTTAGTCCTTTATTTTAATTTTAAATAACAATTTGATATTTTATGTTTTAAAATTTCAACAACGTTATCCTTTTTTAAACAAAAATTCAAAAAAAAAAATTCAATCAAAACTCATAAAATTAATTATATTCTTCAATATAATACAAATTTCATCAAATCCGTAATGCAAATCTTCAAATAAACTCATATTTTCATACTTTATTTGATATTATTAGAAATAAATGACTAAATCGGGAAAAAAAAATAAGGGACTAAAACATTACCTGAAATTAAGTTAAGGGACCACGAATGTAATTTAGCCACTAAAAAATAACAAAGTAGAAAAGTTTGTCAAAAAAAGAAAAAACAAAAAGTAAAAGAGTTGATAAACAAAACATTGTTGTTATCTAGAATTCTAATTTTAATATAAGAATAAAAACTAAATGTTCAACCATAAAACTCAACAATTTCTAAATTTAGAATTTAAAACTTAGTGTTTAAGAAGAAAAAAACATTCGGCTACTCAAATTTTGACATTTTTACATTATATAATTTTTTATAACACATTCTTTTACTAAATAATTGTTTATACTATATATAAAAACAAAATTTCGGTACTCTAAAAATTTAATCGTGTTCTTTTACTAAATAATTGTTTATACTACATATAAAAACAAAATTTTGGTACTCTAAAAATTTAATCGTGTTCAATCGCATACTCTAAATATATTCAGAATGGACATAGAGATCTCTAAAATGTAATCTAATATTTGTTTTAAATCAAAAACAAATAAAGTGTATTATTTACATAGTCGCATAAGAAAAATATTAACAAATATTTTAAGAACACATGTTAAAAACTAAATATATAAATTGTATTTTATATATTTAATTTCTTAAAAATTTATTTTTAAATATAAATTTCTATATTTTTTATTCTTAAATACATATATAAACAAGACTATTTTAAAAAATATATATAGAATAAAACTAACTAACTAATAACACACAAATTTGGATTTTCTAGAATTTCACATTCACATAGTTAAAGAATTAGTGTTCTTTCAATCGAAATCGAACTATTTAAAATAATGCAAAATTTTCAGACAAAAGAAACTGTAAATTTTAATCTTAATTTTACAATTAAAAATATCAAAGATAAATAAAAATAGGTCGATTTGAATGAAAACCATTTTTGTCTGGACTGATAAATGCGGAGAATCCACATTGAAGTACAAGTTTAGTTGTCACATAGCGAAAGCAACTTTACTTTGTAGCATTTAAATCAGGGTGACGGTTAGGTTGGTCCTATATATAAATTGGTCCATCATAGTCTCATTATACACAGTCGTTCCGATTTTGAGATACTCCACACAATTTAATATTCCATCCAACGGGGGCAGTTTCTTTTGTATTGTCTAAGATAAAAATATAAACAAAATAGCTCTGGCGATTGTTAACCCCCAAAAAGCTCTGCGATTCAAATTAAAAATTGTGAATTTACTTTTTTCAATTTTAGAAATAGATGATAAATAATATAGTAATTAATTCATACATTAATATTTATGAGATTCAGGGTGAATTTGAGACATTACGTCTAACTTAATAATATTAGTATTTTTATTATAATAGTTAAGATGAGTAGTTTGATAAAATAATTTTTTTTTAATTATTTTATTTTATAATGTATAGAAAATCTTAAAACATTTATTTTGAGACGGATGGAGTATGTATTCATTATTCTTGTAAACAATATATCAATTATTCGATTTTTTTTTATTCAAAAAGTTATTAGATTTTACTTTTATATATTATTAATATAAATTTTTTTAAAGTACTCTTAATCAATTATAATTGTTAAATTATTTAAATATTTTACTTTAACTATAATTACTATAAAGTCATACATACTAATAATGAAATTTTATCGATGTCGTAAAATATCTTACTTTGATAGTATATGTGTATGCCAAATAGTTTAATAAGTTTAACTTTCATATATTTTTGTAATCTTTTTTAACGTATTTGACTTAAAAAGTTGTTACGATAAAAATTAAAATTTTAATGATATGACAATTGTCATTAATTGATATTATAAAATTCTTTGGACCGTTATCTTTTATTTGTTATATATAACTTAAAATGAAACATATAAAATATAAGCATAATTGTGAAGAGAAAATATATTAAATGTTTGATTTTATCAGTGATAATTTGTTTTGTGTATGATAGTAGTTTTAAATTTTTTATCAATGAGAACTTGTTTTGTGTATGATAATTCAATCTCATAAATGATAATATGTCTCGTATATGATATTTATTTTGAATTTCTTATGAGTAAAAACATATATAATGTATGATAGTTCAATCTCATTGATCAAGAACATGTATTGTGTATGATATTTATTTTGATATTTTTATCAATTAAAACTTATTTTGTGTGTGATCGTTCAATCTCAAAATTAACAATTTGTTTTATGGACAAATTTTGTGTTTTTCTCTCTTTCTTTTCACTCACTTGTTCTTTTCTCTCTTTCTTTTGACTATTTTTTTATTTTCTCTCTTATGTTTCACTTTCTTTTTCTTTTTGGATTCATCCTCACCAACCCCTCTTATACGCAAAGGAGCAACAATAATTTTGTGTTCTTTATATATACAAGAGAACTTATTTGTATAATCATTATAGTTGATTTTCTTATCATACTGTCATGGTCTTCCAAGAAGTAAATAATATGATCTTGTTTGTCATGAATTACTTTAAAGATAATTCTAGGTTGGAAAGTTACATATTGCAGTCGTAATATAATTATTTTCATTTTTATGTTGATAAAATAGAAAATAAATTTTAATTAATTCTTTGTTAATAAATATGTGTCTCGTGCGTGATTTTTATAGTAAATTCAATATATTATAACTATGCTCAATTTTATTTAGATGATATCAAAAAAATACTAATTTGTTTTTGGTACAATAAAAAATACTAAATTATAAAACTAAAATGTTAAAAAATTATAGTTAATTAGTATATTATAAATATTCTCATTTTTATGTCGATGATATTAAAAAAAGTAATAATTTTAACTAATTATCTAGTGATAATTATTTATCTCTTGTACGATATTTATAATAAATTATAATTATTCTTATTTTTATTAAGAATATATTAAAAATATATTAGTTTTAATTAATTAATTAACAATAAACATTTATCTTATATATCAATTGTAACCGTACATTCTTATGATTTCTTTAGCGATTCATTTGCGATAAAAAAGTAACATGAAAAAATATGAAATTTAGACTATTAAAAATAATTTTATCAAATACTCTGGTGTTATACTATTTTCATATTACGATGATCGTTATTTAAGTTTTTATTATATGTATTAAGAAATATAATAATTAGACGATAAAAAAAATTATTTTAATAAATTTTACATTTTAATTGTTGATAATTTTTTTATTATAATCAATGTAAAGTACAACAATATTTTATAAATTATACACAAAATAATTATTGAAAAATAATATTAAAAAATTAAAATTATATTAAAAATTATATTTATTTTAAAATAAATTATTTTTTTACTAAATTGACAGTTTGTCCAATTGTTTGTATATATTAGATAGTAAAAAGAAAGTGTCACCAGTTCAAATATTAAATTGAGTACAGTATTTGAACGGTTATGTAGTTATGTATTATGAGAGTATAGTGGACCAAAGACCTTATCACTTATGAAGGCTGCTATGTCTGTGACACAGTAAAGAGAACACGCAAGTTGCAAGACTTGCAACTTGCAGCTCCCCAATCCCACAAAACTTCATTCAACTCCCCTTTATCTTTTTTCTAACTCTGAATTTCTCTGATTAAACTGACTAGGCACACCTACTTCACACTTCAACTCTACCTTTCCTTCACTTGGAGTATAATTAGATGATCAATTATTTTATTCAACTTTCATTAACTGCCTAGTCTAAATCTACAAGATTGGCATAATTTTTAACTCTTTTATTAAAATGTCTTTAATATTTTATTTATCACAAAATATAAATATAAATTAGTGAAAGAAAATTACTCATTTCGTAATATTGACACGAAAATATAAATTTTAATTAATATATTAATAAAAAAATTAAATTAATAAAAAATTTAATATTAGATTCATCTATTTATCTAAAATTTTATTATGCGATGTGAAAAAACAAGTCATAAATAACTTGACAAAACAAACTTCTATATTAACAAAATAGACATTGTCTGAGAAATTTTAAAACATGTCATATGAAAATAAAATATAAAATATGACATAATAATATAAGTTTTTGTGTAAAAATAATATTTATTGGTTTATGTAATTTTAAATAAAATTATAATAAAAAATATGACTTAACAATATAAGATTTTTGTATGAAAATAATATTTATTGATTTATGTGATTTTAGATAAAATTATAAGGTTTAGAAATACAATAAAAAATTACTTGAAAATATACAGTTTGTATTGGGAGAAGGCAACTTTTTCTTTTTATATTGAAAAAGTAGTTATTGATTTTTGTGATTATAAAGGATGTTTTGTCATTTAAAGAGACATTGTGAGAATAAGATGATATCTTTTTAATTAGTAGAACGATTCATTATTTGTGTGAAATATAATTTTAGCGATGATAGTATAATAATTTATATGGCACTAATTTTCTTATATTAATAGTTGACTATCTATTTTAATATAAGGGCTTATATATGTCTCTCTTTATAGCACTTTACAATGAATGGAGAATAACAATTAACAAAAGTAAATATTTTCAGGGTCTTGGATATCACAAATTCATGGAATTTAAAATAAATAAAAAGCTTTTTATGGAAGCTATGAAAAAAGATTTTTTAATTAAAAAACTATTTTTTTTTAAATTATTGAAAGAACCCAATTATGTCATTTTGCAGTAAAAAGGTAATATAATTAGAATAAATAAATTAAAATTATTATTTTAATACAAGAAAACATAAATGAAAAACGTAACTTATTAAAAGTTGACAAAGAGACAATAAAAGTATAATCAAGTAAAATTAAAGAGAAAAAGGAAAAAATAAGTAGAAAGAAGATAGATAAAATATTTAAAGAAAATATAAAAGTGAAAAATAAAAAAATGAAAAAATTATATCAAAATTAAACGAAATTTTGTGAGAATCTTAACCACCACAAAACCACCAGTTTCAAACCGATTTTTATTAAAATCAAGTCGAACTGGTTTTTACTGAATTGTTTAATATCGGGTTTTCAGTAAATTTTTAAAAGATTGATTTTTAAATTAGTTTTTAAGAACAAAAATGGAATAGAATAAACCTAATAAATACTAAAATGAACTAAAATCTTAATTCATAAGACGTATGCACTTATTGGACAAACTACGTTGACTAAGAACCAAAATAAACTAGAATACACCTTGTAAAGACTAAAATGACTTAAAATCTTAATCGATTTATGCATTTATTAGACGAACTACATTGACTAAGAACTAAAATTGACTTGAATAAACATAGTAAATACTAAAATTACCTAAAATCTTAAGACATTCAGACGTATACACTTATTGGACAAACTACAATGACTAACAACAAAAATATACTCGAATAAACCTAGTAAAAACCAAAATGATATAGAATCTTAATTCATTGTGACTTATGCACTTATTGGACGAATTACAATTACTAAGTACCAAAATATACTAGAATAAACTTGGAAAAACCCAAAATAGCCTAAAATTTTAATTCAATGAGACTTGTGCACTTATTAGACAAACAACATTGACTAAAAACCAAAATGAACTAGAATACACCTAGTTAAGACTAAAATGACCTAAAATTATATTTAAGACTAATTTTAAGCGACGGGGACGAGAATGGTTACGTCAAAGGTAAAATGAGAAGGATTACAATGTCAGAGATGACGACAAATATGTTGCACTACAACCAGAGATAGTAGGAAGAAGAGAGCAGAGGTCAAATTGGTTTGGTGCTAGGGTTCAACAATTTTGAATTTTGGGGCTAGGGTTTAGTTTTTTTTTTTTTTTTTTTATGGTTCAATGAAAAAAATTATTCTATGATTTAGATTACGAAATAGTTTGAAAGTTGTTCAAACTAGTTTTTTTTTTTAAAGTCTTGTTAACCAGCATTTTTAAATTTATGGTGTAGTTCATAAACCATTTAATTGGTTTGAGCTTGTGTGGTGCAATGCAATTCAATTTATCAATGCAGTGCAATTAACTATATTTTTTTGCACATTCCTACTCCCATGTTGACACAACTTGCACATAAGGTAACATAGTTTTTCCATTAAAAAATCACTTGAACCACTTTAATGGCGGTTATTTCAATAATTCATTGTATCGTCACTAAATGACATTTCATTGGAGGTAATTGGAGTGGTTTAGGAACCTTCGTGAGACAAATATTGTAGCAATTTGAACCACAACAGTAGAAAAATTAAGTTGTCCTAGTTTACCTCTTTTGTAGTATATGCCACATATATATTATAAAATCGACAAAATATCTCCTACAATCTCTTAACTTAATTTCAGATAATAATTAAGTCATTTATGTTTTATTTTTTATCTGATTTTTTATATTTTAAAATGTCAACAATATTATTGTATTTTATATAAATTCAGAAAATTCATTATCAATTTCAAGAAAATTTATATATTTAACAAATCATTAACTCAAATATTAAAATAAATTCATATATTCATCTCTAACAACATCAAATTCATGAAATAAATAACTCACACTTTAAGATTTGATTCCTAAATCACAAAAATAATAGTTTATTCTTCTTCTTTCTAGCTTCTCCATATCCCTAACATAAATCTTAAAATGTAAGTTTTTTATTTGATGGATTTGATGTTGTTGGAGATAAAAATATGAATTTATTAGAAGATTTGAGTTATGAATTTGATGAAAATATAAATTTTGTTGAAGATGACTACTAATTTTCTGAATTTTGTTTGAAGATAATGATGAATTTTCTAGATTTTTATATAAAAAAAATTATTGACATTTTAAGTTATAAATGATCAAATCGTTATTTTAAACTAAATAAAAGATCAAACTGAAAAAAAAAAAAGTATGAAGTTTAAATTATTACATGAAATTAAATTAAATATCGTATGAGATATTTTTTCTATTAAATTTTCAATTACAAATTTTTTATAGCAAATAAAGACTATGCACATTGATTTATGTCTAAAAATAATATAAATTCGTTAAATATAGCTCGAACATGTGGATAAACTAAAAAAACTATTAGATATTATATGAATATGCGGTCATACAATCATATGGGCCAAAATATCATCATTTATGAATGAACTAAAAATTACGATCAATTGTGAGACTCACTAAATGTAATATAAAATCTAAAAAAAATCCACCATTAAAGTTACTAGGGCGTTGAGGTGAAAAAGTAGTATAATTACCTAACTAACAAAAACAAATGACTCTTGTTATTATACTACACAAACGAAACAATATATAAGAAGAATCACACAAGTAGAACAAGCTTAACAAATCAAAGAAGATATAGAAAAATAAAACTACACAGATATCACAACAAGTTCATATGCAGCTTCATCATTATTTCATTCAATCTAGTGTAAGAAATAAGGAAAAATGAAACGTACTATAGATATTATCGGTATTAAGGTATAACATGACATAGGTGGTCGTGAATGGAAGATGTCAAATATTTAAAGGTGACCACACTTGAGAATGTAAAGTATTAGATAAATTGAAAATGGATTTTGGGTGATTTCAAGAACAAACGGGTTATAGTTCACAAATAAAAGGAAATTTGATACCTACGAGGGACTAATTTGTCCCTTTTTGGAAGAATGACTTAGAAGTAAGTATTATGTCCTCAATGGATTAAATGATCATATTCTAAATAAATTTATCCAAAAATTCATATGGTATGAACATTAAATTTTGAGTTGGAATTTAAAAAGAATCTTTTAATCCATCCACATAAATATGATCGAGCTAACGACAAACTAACTCAATCGGATTTTAGATAATTTATGTAAACTTGTATTAATAAAATATTTATTTAAATTAAACCACTATCAATTATTAAATGCAAAATATAAAAAATTATGACTACTTTGCATATTTTTGTTGTTAAAAATTAAATATTATCAATTAAAATTAACAAAAAACAACTAACATAAAAATAATATATACACACGTGTTAATTTTATTTACTAAGTTTATTTTTCTATTAACAATTAAATATTTGTTGAATTTTAATTTTTATATAGTTATTATATATACGTGCACGTATTAAATCTTTATCTAAAAATAATTAAATAGTTACTATTAATTAACAATAAAATAGTAATTTCTCCATACCAATCTATATAAATGCTCGAATCAACAAACGTATTTAGAAATGAATTCACGATATAACTAAAAGTTTTATCATCAAATGGACGATTATGCTGGTCAATTTTTTTAAAAAGGTATTAAGTTATATATTTAAACCATTCGAATAGACTATCAAAAAAGTCTTACGACCAAACGTAAATATGGCGTAAGCTAAGATTAAACCAGATTTATTGATTAAATAAATGAGATAAAAATTGTTTAAAAATATTCTTTTGATCTAAAAAATTGAACTAATTAAGACCGTTAAGAAACTCTTTCAAGCCTAACAACCTAACTTATATAAATAAACAATAAATACTAATTTGAATTGTATTATTATTATTATTATTATTATTTATATTAATTTTGTACATTAGCTTAAAATTATGCTTATTGACATTTTCAATAAATTTATCATGTCGATTTACAAAAAGGCTTGAAGCATATGCTAATTTATGAATAAATTTATAACTAATAATTAAATTTCTTACATCAAATTAGACTATTATGTCAGTTATAATGTCCTAAATGTTATATATAGAAATAGAAATAGAAATATAAATTAGATTAAGATTTTAGAAAATATTTCAAATTACATATTTTTATTTTACCTCTAATCTACTCATTTTTTTATACTATGCTTTAATTATTATTATATACACAATCTTTTAAATATTATTATACTTTATATTAATAAAAAAATTTTACTAACAATTAGTATAAAAATTTAGTAAATTAACTTATTTTTTTCTTCTAAATATTATATTTCTTAATAATTTATAAACTTACACTTATACACCTAAATGTATAACTTACTAATTACACCAACTACAATATAAGTGAATATAAATTAACAAAATACTCCATTACCAAGTATGCAAGAAGGCCAGTATTCCTAATTTATTTGGGCATTTAGATTAGACTCATAAAATATTTTGTCAAACTAACGTAATTTTTATAAACAAGCTTATATACATGAAAGAAAAAAAACCGTTCATATAAGTGAGCGACCAAAAAATTTGAGTTGGAATCATAATTAGATATATACGTGGATATATAATATAATAAAAAACTGTGGGTGGTTTAAGAACATGGGTAGTAATAATATATCTTAATTATTCAATAAATCATAATTTACTTAAATAATTTTGATTATTTAGTTTTTACGTTAATTAGCCTTGTGCTAATTTTTATTATTATATAATACAAAAATGTTTGCTAGATATTACATTAAATGAACTTCTTTTTAAGAATTTATTATTGTTAAAATATAGAAAAATTAAATTTTATATCTTTAGACTATTTAAATGTTAATTTTGATTTTGACTTATCTAAATTGGTAAAAGAAAATAATTATAGTTTTTATTTTTAAAAAAATTAGCATAAAACTTTAATGTTAAAATGAAATCAATTTATTTGTTCTCTACGTAGTTACATTTTTTTTTCTTCTTAACAATATAGCTTATAAATCATTTTTTTAATATTAATTTTGAATGAATTTGAATTTATTAAATAAAATTCAAGAAAGACCAAATATATAGTGAATTGGCTTGAAAACTAATATTAATTAAAATTACTTTTAAATGATCAAATACTTAAAATGATATAAAAATTTAAATTATTTTACCAAAAAAATGGTTCAATACATGAATGATTAAAAATGTTAAAAAATTTATTAAGGCAAGTCAAAATAAAATAATGAATTATTGTTTTCGGTCAAATTTCAATTTTATGAGAAAATATATTTAGAATTTTATAGAAAAATGATTAAAAAAGAAAAATAATTAAAAATTGATAATATGTTATGAATGTAAATTTTAGACCTTATAAAAGAAGTTCACACCAAAGACTTATACACAATGAAATATAGACTAGTTGGTTTCCCACGAGGTGCTCGAGCCAAAAGCCAACTGTTTTGGATTCCATCATTTTATAAAACAGTCCAAACAACAAACACATACTGTCATAACCATCAAACTCATATCCTCTCACTCTTTAGACCCATCCCTTATGGCCCCATTTTTTCTACCTCCATAATCATCCCTTTTTTGCAACTTGCTCTAAATTTATTTTTTTTATATTCAAGCCGCGTTTATTTAGTTAGGTGGCATAATAATAACAAGTGGAATAGTCCTTACATACTTTGGCTAGTTCAAAACCTTGAAATCATCACACACACCAAAAAAACAAAAAATTCTTCTTTGCTTGTTAGTCAAAGAAAAATCCACACAAACAGTTGCACCATTTTCTTACCCTTTTAACACAAACCACCAAATAAAGCACCACAAGTTTTTCAAGGAGAGGTTGTTTTTTTCATGTGAGTAAGCTTGCAACAAGGTTCCTACTTTAGTTTTTTTTTTTTTGTCTAAAAAAATAGTGTTTTTATTTTTCTTAAAGTGGGATTATAAACTTGGATAAGTGAAATAGATCTGAATATCCAAAAGTAGTAAAAAAATAAATTTGTTCTATATTTTTTTATATTTATTTTATTTTCTGGGTTTGTGAAAAAGGCTTTTTGGTTTTGAAAGATGGCGAATCGATGGTGGGATGGAAGAACAACAACGGAAGCAAACCCGGCCGAAGGAGAAAACCAAACCGGGTCGAACCGGATTGGGTTAAGAAGAGAGCAAGAGTTTCTCGATAGTAACAATAACAGTAATAGTAACGTTACGGTTACTCCAACAATCAGCAACACCAGCAATACTAACACTGTTAACGTTAACGGCGAAGACGAAAACAACAATGACCGTGACGGCGATGATAACAACACCGGCAGTGGACGCCGGCCACGTGGACGACCGCCGGGATCCAAAAACAAGCCAAAACCGCCGGTGGTGATAACGAAAGAAACTCCGAACGCTCTCCGTAGCCACATCATGGAAATCTCCGGCGGAAGTGACATCGCCGAGTGTATAGCGAACTTCGCTAACCGTCGCCATCGTGGAGTTTCGGTTCTCAGCGGCACAGGCGTTGTTACCAATGTCACACTCCGGCAACCGACGGCGCCGGGAGGAGTCATTTCACTTCCGGGGAGATTTGATATTCTGTCACTCTCCGGGGCCTTTTTGCCTCCGCCATCGCCGCCGGAGGCGACCGGACTGACCGTGTATCTTGCCGGAGTTCAAGGTCAGGTCGTCGGAGGAATGGTGGTAGGGTCGTTGGTTGCTTCGGGACCTGTGATGATTGTTGCTGCAACTTTTGCTAATGCTACTTATGAAAGGTTACCATTAGAAGATGAAGAACAACAAGGAGAAGAAGAAAATATTCAACAAGAGGTTAATAATAATACTAATAGTAATAATCATATTAATAATAATAATAATAATAATAATAATAATAATAATAATAATAATAATAATAATAATAATAATAATAATGAAGGTGGTTCTGGTTCTGGTTCAGCAAGTGGAAGTGGTGTTACTTCTCATGGATTAGGTGAACAACAACAAGTTTTCAATATGAATCCAAATTTGATGGGAAATGGTGGACACAATGTGGCACATGATGTGTTTTGGAGACCACCACCACCACCTCATTTTTGAGATTTGAAATTGGATTTTCATTACATTACTACATTACATTATTAATTACTTGTGTTACATTTATGTGATCAAGTTTTAGAGTGTTTTGTTGTGATGTCCTAGCTAGCAAGCAAGCAAGCAAAGGTTTAGGATGTTTTGTTTTGGTTTTTATAAGAATCCCTCCCCCATTTTCCTATAGTTTGTTTGTCTTGTAAACTTTTGTGGTAGTCTCTTATTGTCTACTATTTTGGGGATATAATATATTTATTATTACATTTATAACAAATTGTTTTTGTCTTGGAAGACTTCGTTTGTGATTGTGTAGTTTAGAATTTGGAATTTTTTCAATTTTACTTGAGGAGTTGATAGTCTCTCATTGAATTGAATCACCGATATGATTAAATATTCAAGTGGGTCATTCAAATTATAGGAGTGTAAAATGAGTTATGACATTGTTTGAATACTAAAATGTTAAGGGGAATTTTATGGCATATTTGAAAATTAATATATTAATACTAATAAATTAAATTATTAATAGTTGAATGACATATTATTTATAAATGGGTTTGACTATATTTTAGTTTTAATATTATTAAATTTTAAATTTTATTTTTTGAATTTATTTTGATATGAAGTTTTCTGTTATATTTTTAATTAATATTAAAATTTTAAATATGAAATTAATTAATTTAATTAATGAAATTAAAATTAAATAAACAAATATATCAAACTCTTAATTCACTTAATTTTAATAAATCTTATAATAATGTTTACGTAAATAAATTAGCAAAAATTATTAATCAAAATATTAATAATACGGATATGTTTTTTAATGGTACCATAAAATTTGTAAAAATTTTAATCAAGTTAAAGCTTTGCCTTAATCTACTGTTAAATCTATCATAGATTCACTTAATTTCTAAAGAAAAATGTTTCTTATAGGGATTGATGATCTAACTCAACCATTGAATCCATTCACAACCACACTTTGTATTCCATCATATCCTTGGATTTTGTTTTTCTTCTATTAAAGTGTAACTGTTGCTTTTCTTTTCGAGAAGACTTAACACATGGCACAACTCATTTCTAAATCATTCATGATATTATTAATTTTATGTGATTTTATTCTCTTAATTTTTAAATACCAATGAAATGATGAATTTGATTAAAATCTCGCAATTTAATGATTTATTTTAGTTTTCTCCAGTGATACAATTAGATTGTGATACCATTTAATGGTGGTTATAAATGATAGGTATTCCCCCTCACTTTTATAAGTGTTGTGCGAGTTGAATTAGACCATGTCTTATAAATGGGGAAATGAATTATGATTGAATAAAAGAGAAGTACAAGAATATGTAAAGTGTGGTTTAAATAACGAAATTGTTAGGTTGAATACTATTATGTCAGTTCGAATTTAAAATTTTATAATTGTATGAGATTTATCATTTTATTTAGACAAAAAAAAAAAAGAGTTGGAGAAAATAGAAAAATAGACTACTTAAGAAATATTCTTATTTTTGGTGCAAAATTTTTACTTAAGAGAGTTGGGAGTTTCTTATTAGATAGAGGTATGATTGGATAGGAATATAATTTA
Organism: Cicer arietinum; assembly: GCF_000331145.2. Taxonomy (NCBI): domain Eukaryota; kingdom Viridiplantae; phylum Streptophyta; class Magnoliopsida; order Fabales; family Fabaceae; genus Cicer; species Cicer arietinum. The sequence goes on from NC_021161.2 coordinate 43,600,925, forward strand.
CAATTTGTATTTCTCTATATTTTTGGATTAAAAAATAGTATTATAACATAGCGTCAATATGAAAATGTAATATGATATTGCAAGAAAATTTCTTAAAGCCTCATTTTCAACATCATATATTATTTATAGTTGTATTTTAATTAATGAAAGATAAATAATTAATAAATCTGAATCATTTTTACATTATCAAACCATGAGACATCAGTTAATTAAAATATGTTACACTACTATTTTCATATCTATAAATTTATAGGAGATGTCAAAACTGTAGAATTTTAAAATTGGTGGATCAAAATTACAATTTTAATATAGTAGTTATAAGTGATGGACATGTAATCTACATGCAGTTGAATCATAATCAAAATGAGTATATAAGGGGGAAAAAAAAAAGAGATCTAGGGAGAGGAAAATAGAAAAAGGAACGGTGAAAATTGAACTTAAACGCTTAAAGAATAATAAAAGAGATACAAGAAGTATGTATCACGTGTTTAAAGAATAATAAAAACAAACGTCTTTTAATCACTTTTTGAAAGAGAGATTATGCGGTTTTGATAAGCATGGTAAGGATCCGTGTAGCAGAATAATTGCTTCCGCTGTATCTTTTGGAATTTTATTACGGCTCTTGTTAACAACAAAGTCTCTCAATTTATTCCTTTTATAATGATGATAATTGATTATGGTTCCTCTATTATATTTATTTCTTACATTCCTTTGATTTAAATCACAAAATTTATTTTCAAAATAATTATCATTCAAAGTTGTTGTGTATGCTAAAAAAATGTAATAATTAAAAGAAATCAAATTATCTTTATTGACTATTATTGATTTTTATTATAATAAAATACAGTGAAATTGATGTTTTAGAAGTAATATATATAGTAATAATTGAAGGGTATAATTCATAATTAATATTATTTTTACAATTATTTTATTCAGGACAAATAATACTAAATTTGATTATGGGAACGATGATGAACGGTAGTTGAAGAATGCTCACCATCTTCTTATGTCAGCCGCTTATTGAAGGATGTACCTGCAAACACTTTAACGATCAAATAAGAATTTGTTAGAGTGAGAGGTTTTAAGATTATAATTTTTGTGTACCTTAATGATATTAGAGGTTCTCTTTATATTCAGAGTCATTTTAAAGTTTCTAAAAGGTTCTCGTTATGATAATCAGATGAGTAATATGTGATATTTAAATCACCCTTTGATGTAGGAGACATGTCCTTTTAATCATGAAATCATGGGTGTTATCCGATAACCGTAATCACGGTAAGATTGCTATTAGGTGGTTCATGTTGAGAGTATAAATGATTACCATGTTTGTCATCACTAAATTTCCTCTTCATCCCTTTAGTAGTCACGATCGGAGGTTCAGATGAGTTATAGTAGATATCAACTTTGAATTCTACTTTTGATGATGGCTTGTCTTAGTTTCAAAAAATTTCTATGATGTCATTTGATTGAGTTGGGTCGATTCGAGATCACCCATGTTAGACTTGGGCTAGGATGCTTGAGTTCAACCGATAATATATTTCAAGAGAGTGAATTAGTTGATGTTTATTTTATAATATTTAATATTGTTGGTCACGAAATAAAAATGCAAGTTAATTAAGAGTAAGTTACTAAAGACATAAAAGATACAATTAAAAATTCAAAGATTCTTATATAAAGAGATACAAAGTTATTTCACGAGGGTCTTATATTTTAAGACAGTAATTAATAGTTATGATCAAAGACAAGTCTACAGCACATAATTGATGTGTAATGTATGCGAGTGTTGTAATTTTCTTAATATTGAATTTGATTTTAAGCCATATAAAAAAACTGATTGGGATGAATTGATTAATAAAAATGAAAATTGCTTGATATGTAAAATATTAAAAAGTAAAACTAGTGCTCGATTTACTTCTCGTGTTTTTCTTTAATAGCAACACAAGATACTTTAGAAGATGGTGCATGAAGTTCTACTATGTACTCTACCTCGCTTGATTTAGTGTTGTTTGGATTTCGAAAGAAAATAAAAACACAATATAAATTTAAATTTAGTGAAAACTTCGATTTTTCGCTTTGTAAAATCGCATTAATAATATTGGGAAACGATAATTATGTTATCACTGTATATGTAAACATAAACTTGGTATATTATTTTTCAGTTTATTAACTAATAGCTTATAGGTGCCACTTGCGGTTTGGATTTAATTAGAATCTCCATTGTATAAATACCTTAGTCGCCATTTTAACTATCACATGAGCATGTCAATATTCTCTGAGCTTTTATTTTAATTAGCAAATGTAAAGTAAATATAAATCTAATACTTTTTTTTTGTAAAATAAATTATTATTTTCTTTGCAATTTTCATTACAAGAAAATAAATCTAATATTTTATTAGCAATTTTCTTTACAATTTTCATAAACAAGTCTAACTTTTTTGACTTTTGAGAAATTTTACAAACATCAAAAAATTATTTTAATTTATTTTAGAAATTGCATTCTCCTTTAGTTACTTTTTTATATTTTCTTTATAACAATTATTTACTCAATGAATTTTTCATTTTCTTGTTACAAATAAAAAATGAACATAAATTTAAAAAAACTAAAATCAAGCATGGAGAATGTTAATAAATGTCTTTAAAATTAGTTTATAAGTGGTTAATTAGTTAGGTCCACTAACTCTATATAAAGAACATATCTTTTGTATCTTTTTTCAATCTATTAATATAGAATTAATCTTCACTTTGATATTATTTCTTTTCAATATTTTTTATTAAGATTTCTAATATAATCGAAAGAAATTAAAACGTATCATTCAAGGTTGATTCAGATGATAAAAAATTAATTGCTCCTATTAACATTATTTGAATATTGAAGTTTGTCGTAAACCAGACGGATTTCATAATTCACTCTTTAAACTTTTATTGAGAAAAAAGAGAAAGAAATTAAAACGTGTATAATTTGCATTGGCTTCCATGAATAATGCATCTAGTACTTTATAAGCATGTGTTCATTGAGAAAATCTCCTGTTTCTGGGTAAGGATGTCAAAGGCTGATTTTAGATTATTAATATTTTAATTTTTTTTATATTATAAATTATAAATTTTATTATAATTAACTCACATAATATTCAACTTAATAATATAATATTTGATAGTTGAATTATAACTTAAGTATATTAATATCTTAAATTTAATGGGTGGTATTGTAAATTCAATGTATACACACAACGGCATTTGTAATAATCCTTGCCCCAATTGAAGGTAGATTTATATTTTATTTAATAACAAGTTTTTAATTTTTTTTAATAAAAACAATCTATATTCATTTATTTAAATTAATAGAATATATTGTTGAAAAATAATACAAATTAAAGTCATTAAAAAAATAAATTTACGAACAAATTCACATAATTTAAGACAATATATTTTTTTTATAAAAAAAAAACATGATTCAAATGAATAGTATTAAACAGTAAAATATTTTAAAATATGATAAAATTAAAGTGTTTAAAATATTAATGTCTCCAATTTGTAATATTGACGACAACAAAATTATTAATTTAAATCTGTAATAGATTAAAGTTAATATATTAATATAATTAAAAAAAATATTACATTAGAATGAAAAACAAAATACGTCACGTCAAAACAACAAACAAAATATGGTGTTCAAATACTAAAATTATGACATAAATATGTAAAAAAAACTAAATTTGTGAAGAAACAATTTATTTAGACGAAAATAAAGAAAAAACAATTTTGAAAAAAAAAAGACTTAAACCATCTATATCTACTATGGATGAAAAAGAAAAGAGATTAATTAAAAAAACAAAAAAAAGAGTTATGCTTTTCTTATGGCATATCAATTAAGTTAAGATATTAAACAAACTTTTCTCTTTTTGGTTCAACAAACTTTGATTATATATAAGAAGTTAGATAATTTTGTCCCCACCAAAAATTGACAGTGATATTAACCCGACATGTTATATAGTATAGTGCACATAGGACGTGAACAAATTAAATTAGGTAAGAAATAGTACTGATTTTTGAATTTGTAATTATGCTTCTATTTGTATTTCGATTTAGGACCGTTAATGATATCATGAATTAGTTCTTTTTATATAAAAAAAACAAAAATACACATTTTGTCCTTTTTGTTAAGTTCAGTTTAGTTTGTGTTTTTTAAGTTTATTTTTTTTATTCAATTATTTAAGTTATATTTGATTTGCATAATTAGCTTTTAAGATATATTGTATTATACATGTAAGTTCTATAAGTTTAAAATTTTTATTGAATTATTGTCATGAAATATTAAGATCTAATTCTAAAATTGCAACGAGTTAAGTGTCCAAACTATTTTGCATGTTAAAAAAGTTAAATAGAATAATTATGTGGATAATGTTTTATTACATTGTTTTTAAAGTTATACATGTATTTAAATTGTTATAGATAAAATTAAAAAATATAGACAATTTATAGACAAAAGACATCATGAGATCTTTTATGTTTGATGAAAGTTACAATTTCGTCCTTTAAGTTTTTTGTGCTATGGTTTGTTCCTTTAAGTTTAGTTCATTTTATGTTTAGATTCTTAAACTTTTTATTTTTTCAATTTAGTCACTTAAATTATATTCTACTTTTTTACTATTAACCTTTAAGTTATATTAAATCACACATCTGGTCGTTAAATTTGACAATTTCTTGAATTACTATTAACATTTAATCCAAACAACGTAGTTAGCTGATTATCCATACTACTTTACAAGATAATAAAATTAATAATATTGATTATGTAAATATACCTTTATTATCAAATTTTTAGAGACTATATATGTCTATAAATGGTTGTATAGAATTCAAGAAATATATATCATTTATAAGATTTGATGATTATTTTCTAAATTAATACGAAAGACTTCTTGTTGTAATATTTGGTAGAGTTTATAATGATAAAATATTTTAAATTGCACTAGTCATTGTTTAAAGTGAGATAAAGAACTAACGATGTAACTTAAATGTCTAAATAAAAAAAAGTAAAAACTTAAAGTACCTAAGCGGAAACTAAACTAAATTTAAAGGACACGTGTGTTACAAAAAAGTATAAAAGACCAAACTGTTATTTTGGTGAAACATAAAGAAATATAGACCATTTATAAGATTTGATGATTGTTTTCTAAAGAATTAGTATATGAGAGATTTATTGTTGCAACATTTGGTAGAGTTTTTAATTATAAGATATTTTTAATCGCATTAGTTATTGTTTAAAGTGGGACAATTGATATATAACTTAAAGTAATTAAGTAGAAACTAAACTAAACTAAAAGAACATATATGTTAAAGAAAATGTAAAAAACCAAAATGTTATTTTCATGAAATATAACCAAAGGACACCTGGATGTATTTTGTCCAATTTATAAGTTTTGATCAATGATTTATGAAAGATTAATATAAGTATATATTTTATTGCAATATTTGATAGAGTTTTTAATGAAATTTTTTTTTTTTAGTAAAACTAATTATTGTCGAAATTAAGATAAATAATTAATAATATAAATAAAATACAACTTAAAAAATTAAATCAAGACAAAATAAACTCAAAAGAACTAACTGAAAATTAAATTAAACTTATCAATATAATTTTACAAATAAAAAACACGGAAGATATTATGCCAATTTATTCCCGCCTAGAAAAAAAAAATATAAAAAAAAATATCAAGCTTCCTGAAAGCTTTGGCTAAGATCATTGCATGCGCTCACGTCTCACGTTATAAAGTGTTGTGTTACCGTTCACTAAAGAGCACGTGCAACTATTTTAAATATAATTCAGCGTGACAATAAATTGGTTATGATAAAAGCTTTCAAACTCTTTTCGATTAAGCTACCATGATATTGACATGACCTGCAATTCTATGGGCAATTCTATGTCTTTTCTTCGAAATCAGATTCCCTATCATCACCTATTTCCAGCATTACACGGTGGATATCTCCGAGACTGTCAGAACTTAATCTTATGATTAAATCAAATATTTATTTTATCTATTTTATATAATCAAAAATATCAAATTTCAATTTAGACACTTCAATCACAACACTTTAAATGCATGACTACGTAACTTCACAATTGATCCTAAATTTTTAGAGATCAAATTTTTTTTAGGATAGACTTGTTTTTTAAATTTGAATATCTAATAAAAATATTGTTTTATGGTATTTGTTCAAATTCAAATCTAAATTGAATTTTTAACCATTTTTGTATATTATAAATTTCCAATTTAAATTTCAAACATTTTAAAACAGAAACCCTGAAAATAAATGGGTGCATGAACTCACCACCATTCATAGATTAATAAGTGGATGAATGTTCTTGTTAGTGTTGAATATTACTAATACATATTGTTGGTAAATAAATGTATAAATATTTTCCTTATAATATTGTGATTTTAGATTAGTATGGACTTTTCAAAACTTTTATACTCTTTAATTTTTCTTCAATAATATTTGATTTCACTTTAAAGTGTATTAAAACAATTAACTTCTAATCAATCTCACTAAATATCTCTCATATATATGACTTATAATAAAATATGACATCAAACTGCACATACGCCAAAGTTTAAGAGATGATCCTGCAGATAAGGACTTCTTTGGCCAATTGAATGTTTTTTTCCACACATTATTACAAAATGAATAAAGTAGAATATCTTAAATAATTTCATTTGTTAATTCTTCAAAAGATTAGAAACGACCGATTATATATATAAGATGAATAACTCCTGATATTTCTCAATAAACTCAACTATTTATAACAAATATAAAATTAACAAACTCAACTAATTATAACAAATATAAAATTAACAAACTCAACTAATTATAACAAATATAAAATTAACTTATAATTAATTAATGAATGATGTATAAAGATAGTGTAATTTTACAACATTTTTCTACAATGTTTTTTATTAGTCATAATAACCATATTGAAGATGTAATTTTTCAAAATAATTCTACAATATTGTAAAATATTGATACAATTTATAATTGAGTTGTTTATATTGAAGACGTCGTGATTGAAAGTATACTTACATACTTTTAAATCGCAAAACGTTTTAAAAAAATTATTTCAATCTACAACCCAATAATATATATTTGATGATTCAAACTTATTTTTAAAAACTGTTTTTATCCAAAAACGACACACTCCTACTATATTAACTGGCAGGTTGTTTAACAATGTAAAATACAAAATGAGTTCACAAGTTTGAAGGTCTCCTCCATACATGATTTTTTTGGAACTTATATGCAGGATAATTTGTTTTCAAGTATAAAGTTACAAATTTTCAGCATATTTCATTAAATGTTCTTGTCTCAACTAAGTAAGTTCGATAATTTGCCACTGTCTTGTAAGCAAAAAAGTAAGAATCAAAAGTATAAATTGTAATATGTTGATTACACTATGGAATCATATTATTATTTTATAATATATATATATATATATACTCTGCGATTCTTATTATTGATGATTATGAATTACTATAATTTACAAAAAGGGTGGAGTTTATGTGAATTTCATGTTTACTTGTTTTTATCAGATTTTAGTTTTGATAGTGTAACAACGTACCAAGATAGTTATAGACATTCATGTCAAAAAGAGCATTATAACATTAGTAGATGCTAACATAAGACATCCCGATCACAAGTCAACAAAGCACAATAACATTAGCAAACTTTTGTCTAACATAGTTACATGGTTAAACATCACAAAATACCCGTGCGTCCAAATAAGTTCACTATATTGTCATAATTATTGAAGGTTGAAATAATTAAGTAGCAAATTTTTGAAAGTTAAAGTATAAGACAAACGACACTAACATGAGGGTATAAAAGATTACCCACCACACAAAACCAAAAATAATTAAACATAATTAATATCTTGCTAAAGTTACATAATACGGGAAAGATAAAAAGTTTGTTTAGGTCAAATATGTGCAAAACATATTAATCACTAAAATCAGATATTGTCTCGTTTTTTGGTGGCTATTATTATAGAGTTGTAAATTGTAATCATATTTAACTTTGAATCTTCATGCAAGAAAAAGAGTGTCTTATAAGAAAAATATGAGCAAAACATATTATTGACTTAAATGGCAACAACTAAACTTAGATATGATATTAAATGATTAACAAAAATGAAGTTTCAAGAAATATGAGTTTGCTTAGATTTTAGAATGAACAAACAATAGTACTATAAAAGAAACGTTCATGTAAATGATTTGATCATCAGAAGCAAAATAAAATGTTGGTGAATGAGTAGTAGTTTTTCTCACCTTGTGTAAAGTTGTTTTCATCTTTCTTTTGATTAGAGAGAAAAAAAATGCTATAGTGAATGAAATGTCACTTCTTATATCACTCAAGTCTGTCCAGTCAGAGGAATAGTGATTTTGATTAAAAAAAATTGAATATGAACTTAAATTTGAATATGCATGGAGTTTGGTTTAGTTAAAATTTTGGAATTTTATTGTTGAATATTAACTAAAATTTGATGCTGTCCATGGTTTAGTTAACATATTTGAAATAATTCTTTGTTAAACATGTTTTAATAACTTTTCAAGACCTATGTTTTTACAATTTTGATGAACTATTTTGAGAGCACAAAAGAAACACATGACATAATGATACAAACCTTAAATGAATAAAGATTCAAACTTTGCAAAAATGTCTAACTTTGACATACGAGAGGAACCTCGCCAAATAATAAAAAAAAAAAAAATACTCCAACACATAAATTAAAATATAAAATATAAAAAGTATAAAACAATTTGTTAACTACATATTCCAAATATATATATATTTTTTTTTTGTGAACTACATAACTAAGCAAAAATGCAACTTTTCAACAATATACACTCAAACACAAACTTTTTGTTGAAAGTAGTTCAAAAATATAATTTTATTTTAATCTAAATTTAGGTTTTGAGGAGAAAAACTTGGATAAAGAAAAAATCTAGTAAAAAAATTATATAATAAATGAACAACGTTAAAGAATACATGTTGATGAATAAATAAAAGCATTAGATTAAAAATAAATACAAAGGCATTTGTATCACATTTTCCAAATATTTATTAAGAGAGGAAAATCAACCAACTAAATAAAAAGGAAACTTGTTGAAACAAACAGGGAAAAAAATCAATGTAAAAAAAAAAAAAATAAAGCAAGAAAATAGTGTATGTGATAAAAACGACACCCTTAATTGGAAAAAAGATAAGAAAATGAAAACATATGGAATGAAATAAATGAAAACTTATAAAAAAGTGTTAAAAATGAAAATTATTTCTTTATAAATGTAAGCTTAAACAATGAAAGCTTTGAAAAAATGGAACCTTTTAATGGTAGGATTGAAAAAGTAAAAGCTTTGAAGGAAATTTTCATACCCATTTTTTAATTGAAGAAAACTTAGGTTTTGGTTAAAAATAATTGAAGTTTTATTTTTTGACTGAAAAAATAATTGAAGTTATTTCTTAAAAAATGGAAGCATTGTAAAAATGGAAGTTACTTATTTAAAAATGAAGGGTTTGTAAAGATAACGACTTTGAAAAAAACGAAATATTTAATTGAACGTTAAAAAAAATGGAAGGTTTGAAGAAAACCGATATGGCAAGCAATAAAATCAAAATTATCTCGAATGATGTGTCAAATTTTGAAAAAATGGAAGGTTTGAAGTAACTAGATCTCTCAATTTATATTAGATTATATAATTGAAAAAAAGTACATTGAGATTTAAAAGAATTAGATCTCTCAAATTTCTCCTCTCATTGTTTCTTCTGTTAATGAAGAACTCTCATTGTTTCTCTTTTATTAACTTGATCTTCATGTTTTTTTTAAACCTTGAAACCAATTGTTGAAAAATATATCGTTGTTAACATATGAAATTAATGTTGGAATCTTGACTAGGAATTAGTCTTTGTTTTTAAGGTCTGTTACTATTGTTGCAGTTAATAAGCTATTTTTTAGGAGCTGAATAAGCATTTGAATTATTCTAGTTTGTTAGGATTATTATTCCTAGTTTTTCTACTGTTAGTTACTTGTAAGGCTTATTTAAAGCCAGCTAGCTTTGCGTTTGAATAATGAAAACTAACACAGTTTATCCATTGCATTAGAACTTCTTATTACTGCCTTACATTTGGTATCAGAGCTCCACCACGGGGCCTGATAAGAGTGAGTGAGCTAAACGTGTTTGAGAGGAAAAACACTAGAGTGAGTTGAACAAGAGTGTTTGAGAGGAAAAACACTGAGTGAAGTGACATGGCAGAATCTAGCAATTTCACCACACCATGTCTACCCAAATTTGATGGAGATTATGATCATTGGAGTTTGATCATGGAGAATCTACTTCGATCAAAGGAGTATTGGAGTGTTATTGAATCTGGAATCCAGGAACCAAAGGAGAATGAGCCGATAAGTGTAGCAAAACAGAAGGAATTGGATGACACAAAGCTTAAAGATCTGAAAGCAAAGAACTATCTATTTCAGGCCATTGACAAATCCATCCTCAAAACTATTACACAGAAAGAAACAGCCAAACAACTATGGGAATCCATGAAAGTCAAGTACCAAGGAAGTGCTAGGGTGAAACGTGCACAGCTGCAGAGGTTTCGACGGACATTCGAAACCTTAGAGATGAAGACAGGTGAATCAGTGAATGATTATTTTGGAAGAGTGATGGAAACAACAAATGATATGAGGAATTGTGGGGAAGATATGAACGATGTAAAAATCGTTGAGAAAATACTTAGATCTCTCACAGACAACTTCAATTTTGTTGTATGCTCAATTGAAGAGTCTAAGGACATTGATCTCCTAACTGTGGATGAGCTGCAAAGTTCACTGCTAGTTCATGAGCAAAAAGTGAGAGAGAAAAGGAGTGAAGAACAGGTGTTGCAAGTTCAGCATGGCACAAGGATTGGACGTGGAAGAGGAAGAAACAACTTTCAAAGAGGAAGTAACAGCCACGTGAGGGGACGAGGAAGGGCCAGAACATTTGTAAACAGAAATGCTATTATATGCTATCGGTGTCAAAAGCAAGGACACTACCAATTTGAATGTCCAAATCTAGAAAGGGAAGCAAACTATGTTGAGTTTGATGAGGAAGAGGAGCTGCTCCTAATGGCCCATGCTGAAATTGTAGATACTAATGACAAAGGGATATGGTTTCTCGATTCTGGTTGTTCGAATCACATGACAGGAAATAAAAAGTGGTTCGTTGAACTAGATGAAGGTTTCAGACGTACTGTTAGATTGGGAAACAGCTCGAGAATGTCTGTGTTGGGAAAAGGAAGTGTCAGGTTTGAAGTGGAAGGAATAACTCAAACTGTGAGTGATGTTTACTTTGTGCCAGACCTAACCAACAATTTGTTGAGCATAGGTCAACTCCAAGAAAGGCGACTGTCCATCATAATAAAAGAAGGTGCATGCAAAATTTATCATCCTCAAAGAGGGAAAATTGTAGACAGCAAGATGACTCTGAACCGGATGTTTATAATCTATGCTACGTTGAAACCACTTCCAGGGAGATGCTTAAAAGCTGAAGAGGAGGAATTGGAAGACCTTTGGCATAGAAGGTATGGGCATGTAAATCACAAGTTCATTGCTGCCATGCAGAAGAAGCAGATGGTGAAAGGGCTACCAAAACTCAAGGAAACTGCTGCTGTTTGCGAGGTGTGTAACATTGGCAAGCAACATCGAGACAAAATACCAAAGAAAAGTCATTGGAGGGCATCTGAAAAACTTGAATTAGTGCATGGTGATCTGTGTGGACCAATATCTCCAATCTCTCACAGTGGTAAGAGGTATTTGCTAGTGCTTGTAGATGATTATTCTCGCAAGACTTGGATTTATCTTCTTGCAGAAAAAGGTGAAACATTTGAGATATTCAAATGCTTCAAGAATCTGGTTGAGAAAGAAGCTCAGAAAGCAATATGTTGTTTACGAACAGATAGGGGAGGGGAATTCACCTCAAACAAGTTCAATCAGTTCTGCATAGAGCATGGCATCAAAAGACAATTAACAGCTGCTTTCACTCCACAACAAAATGGAGTTGCTGAACGAAGAAATCGAACGATTATGAATATGGTGCGTTGTGTACTCACTGAGAAAAATATGCCAAAGATTTTGTGGCCAGAAGCTGCAAAGTGGACCAACCATGTGATAAACAGAAGCCTTACCAAAGCAGTAAAAGAGGTGGTGCCAGAAGAAAAATGGAGTGGACTGAAACCTACAGTTGACTATTTCAGAGTGTTTGGATCCATTGCTCATGTCCATATACCTGAGCAAAAGAGAACTAAACTAGACGATAAAAGTCACAAATGTATCTTACTTGGAGTGAGTGATGAATCCAAGGCTTATCGTTTATATGATCCAGTGTTGAAGAAAATCACAGTTAGCAAGGATGTCATATTTGAAGAAGGAGAAAAATGGAATTGGAACCTGAACTCAGAAGAAACAAAACAAAATACTCTTGATTGGGGTGATGATGGAACTGCCATGGAGGAGTCTGACGAGGAATCAGAGGTAGAACAAGAAGTAAGTAATGCTGACAATCTTGAGCATACACTAGATCCCGAGGAACAACCAAGAAGAAGAAGACCACCTGGTTGGCTACAAGACTACGAAAGTGGTGAGGGCCTTTCTGAAGAAGAACAAGAGGCAAGTATGGTTTTATTCATGTCAAATGATGATCCCACAAATTATAATGAAGCTGTGAATGATGAAAAATGGATAAAAGCAATGAAGGTTGAGATAGATGCCATTGAGAAAAACAAGACATGGGAGTTAGTGACTTTGCCAACTCAAGCCAAGAAAATTGGAGTGAAATGGATTTACAAAACCAAACTGAATGAAGAAGGGAAGGTTGACAAGTACAAGGCCCGACTGGTTGCAAAAGGATATACACAAACAAAAGGGGTAGACTATAATGAAGTATATGCTCCAGTAGCTCGATGGGACACAATTCGGATCTTGTTGGCTGTGGCAGCTCAAAAGGGATGGAATGTGTATCAGCTTGATGTGAAAAGTGCCTTCTTATATGGAGAACTGAAGGAAGAAGTGTATGTAGATCAACCTGAGGGCTTCATAAAGCAGGGAGAGGAAGACAAGGTATATAGGCTGCACAAAGCCTTGTACGGACTAAAGCAGGCACCAAGAACATGGTTTAGCAGAATCGAGAGTTATTTCCAGAAAGAAGGATTTACAAAGAGTAGCCATGATCATACTCTATTCATCAAAAGAAGAGAAGAAAGAGCAATCATGGTAAGTCTCTATGTTGATGACTTGATATATACTGGAAATGATGAAGAATTTTGTGCAAGGTTTAAGCAATCAATGAAGAAAGAATTTGAGATGACGGACCTTGGCAAAATGAGGTTCTTCCTGGGAGTTGAAGTAAGTCAGAATGCAAATGGAATTCACTTATGCCAAAAGAAATATGCAAGAGAGGTTCTGGAAAGGTTCAATATGTGGAACTGTAATTCTGTCAAAAACCCAATAGTGCCAGGAACTGTGTTGACAAGAGAAGATGGAGAAGATGTTGATCCAACCTTGTACAAGCAATTGGTAGGCAGTCTAATGTATCTGACAGCAACACGTCCGGATATGATGTATGTAGTGTGCTTGATTTCACGTTACATGGCTAATCCAAAGGAGAAACACATGCAGATTGCTAAAAGAGCCTTGAGGTATTTAAAAGGTACACTGGATTTTGGTCTGTTTTACAGAAGAAAAATTTCGAAACTTTTGGCATATACTGATAGTGATTATGCAAGAGATGTGGACGACAGAAAGAGTACTTCTGGCTATGTTTTTCTGCTAAGTGAGGCAGCTGTGTGTTGGAGCTCAAAGAAGCAGGCCATAGTTGCATTATCCTCCACAGAAGCTGAATATGTGGCAGCAACCTCCTGTGCTTGTCATTGTGTTTGGGTGAAAGGTGTTCTTAAACAGATTGGAGCTGAAAATTGTGAGTGTATTGACATTCTCTGTGACAATACTTCATCAATCAAACTTTCTAAAAATCCGGTGTTACATCGAAGGACTAAACATATTGATGTTAGATATCATTATTTACGTGATCTTTCAAATCAGGGAGTAGTTAAGTTAATCTTCTGTGGAACACAAGAACAAGTTGCAGACATTATGACAAAGCCAATGAAGTTGAATCAGTTTGTGACACTTCGAAGGGCATTGGGAGTACAGCCACTTGAAAATTAAACTGTATGCTCAATGAGCATTTCAGTTTAAGGGGAGGAATTTGTTGGAATCTTGACTAGGAATTAGTCTTTGTTTTTAAGGTCTGTTACTATTGTTGCAGTTAATAAGCTATTTTTTAGGAGCTGAATAAGCATTTGAATTATTCTAGTTTGTTAGGATTATTATTCCTAGTTTTTCTACTGTTAGTTACTTGTAAGGCTTATTTAAAGCCAGCTAGCTTTGCGTTTGAATAATGAAAACTAACACAGTTTATCCATTGCATTAGAACTTCTTATTACTGCCTTACAATTAATACATCAATAGAAGTATAAAGTTATGTCAAAATATCTGGTTCTTTTTGAAATGGATATATTGCCTATAAAATATTATGGAGAATATAGTTGTTACTGTCGAAAGATTTTTTTAATCATATTTGAGATTAAACAATGCTATCAGATATATTAAGAGTGAAATATTAAAATTGCTTGTTTACACAATTTTGATAAATTATTTTGCAACTCAAAAAGCTAAAAGGTTAATATAAAAATGAATAATTTATATGATATTAAATATCTTTTAAAAAATTCTTAGGCTCCGAAAAGTTATAGATTTGTAAAGAAACATTTTCTAACACACCTTTCTATGCTTTGTAAAAAAAAAACAATCTATTTTTTCTAAAAAAATTTATTTATTTTATTTTTTAACAATAAAATAATAAAATAAGAGACTTTTTAATTGAATAATTATTTGTATTTTCAAAAATAATAAAAATGCACAGGTATAATTTTCATTATTTATGAAAATACATCATCTCTCCCTAACATTTTATCTCTTATTTTATTATAATGGTTGACTTTAATCTATGATCTTATTAACAAATTCAAAAAAATATATATTTAAAAAATATATTTTTTAAATAAATGACAGTTTAGTTGTAATTTAGTTTGCAAAAAAATATATATTTTTTTATAAATTTGTATTAATTTTATTTATTAACAAGAAGTTTAAACGACTTCTAAAGCAAATATTTTATCTATATTTTAAAAACCAATGAAAAATGTCAAAAGACACCTTTATAATTTTAAAAACTGTATTATTATTGACTAACATTTCATGATTCAACTTCTTTTTACGACAACTATTCACAAATTCTCTCGTTAAAATAAAATATTCAAAAATTTAAATTATTTTCACTAAGTAAATTAGTCATATTTTTTAAGTTTTCAAGTTTTATTGTGCGCTCTGTTTTGTAAAAATTAACTAATATTTTATAGCTGATAGTTGTTAAATAAATTGAAGTATTTTGGTAAAATTAATGGTTTAATTAACTTAAAAATATAAAATGATATCCTTAATTAAAAATAAATTTTATATCAATTAATACCAAAAATATTTTTAAATTAATAATTAATTTTTTCATAAATTTAAATGTTATTAATGTGATATTTTTTATTAAGCTTATTTATTTATTTATCTGATTTTTTATTTAACTACTTTATTTATTTTAAATTATAATAAATAAATTATTTACTTTTAAAATATTATTTGTTAAAATTATTTTAAAATTTAAATTATTTAACTGTTTGATATCTTGTTCAAATGAAACAATGTCTCGTTAAATCATTAAAAAAAATGTATGTAAAAATTAGGCTAAATTACATCTGTGGTCCCTTAACTTAATTTCCGACTTGGTCCTTTATTTTAATTTTAAGTGACAATTTGATATTTTATGTTTTAAAATTTCAACAATATTATCTTTTTTTATACAAAAATTCAAAAAAAAAAAATCAATAAATTAATTATATTATTCAATATAATACAAATTTCATCAAATTCGTAATGCAAATCTTCAAATAAACTCATATTTTCATACTTTATTTGATATTGTTAGGAAAAAAGGACTAAATCGAAAAAAGAAAAAAAAAAGATAAAAGGACTAAAACATTACTGAAAATTAAGTTAAGAGATCACAGATGTAATTTAATCTAAAAATTATTATTGTAAAAAAAAAAAATAACTCGAAATCAGTAATATATATGAAAAAGAAAAAGATAAGTAATACTAATAGTTTGTTGTTTTGAATTTTTGTCCTTATGTTTTTAAGAATCATACTGTTATTTGATTTGATGAATTAATATTCACTTTTCCTTCTCGAGTCTATATTGGTCTACCAACCCGCCTACCCTATATTAGCTCCCTATCAATTCCTCCATACTTTCCAACCTGCCAACCAGTAACATATCGACACATACATTATTTCTGTCTTTTCGGTTTCCGTTTTATTTATTATATATTAAATTAATAATTTTAATGTTTTCAATATCATTATTAAAGGTATAATAGATTTGAACACCTAACTATTTCAAACATATACTTTAATTTTATTATAATTATAGATGTCTTTTCATTTTAATATATTAGTTAATCTGAATAATATAAGTTTATTTGTGTATTATTTTATTTATTTAAATTGTTATATTTTTCTCAATTAATATATTCTAACAATTCAAAAGAAACATTTTTTTATTTATTTTAAAACTTGAATACTTTTTACTCAAGTTTTAAATCAATATTAAAGATAAATATGTTTTTTATTCTCCATAAATACATTAATACTCACTAATTTTGTCTCTATAAATTTTTATTTGACTTAATTACTGTTTTCGTCGTTCTATTTTAGCTTAGTCACAAAAATATTTTTCTATTTTATTTCTTCTCAATTTGATTCCTCAAACATAATTTTAGTCCAAATGAACTTTAGTCCAAATGAACTGTCACTTTTTTTTGCGCTTATTTAAGTTGTATTATGTCTCAAAATCTCCGTGGTAGAACAACTCTACCTGAAATCTATGATCATAAATGGTGTCCTGAGACTTAAAAAAATGACATTTTATCAAATTTTGGACCAAAATTCTGTTTGAGAAACCAAAACTAGAGAAAAATAAAATAGAAGACTACTTTCGTGATTCAGCTAAAATAGAATGACCAAAATTATAATTAATTTTTATTTTATTAATTCTTATCATTTTTAGAATTCAATGTTTTGTATTTTTTCAATAATTTGATACTAACATTACTAATAGAAATATGATTTGCTTGTCTCTACATTACTCTCTTCATTTGACATAAATGAAAGA
The DNA here is from genome assembly GCF_000331145.2 of Cicer arietinum. NCBI lineage: Eukaryota > Viridiplantae > Streptophyta > Magnoliopsida > Fabales > Fabaceae > Cicer > Cicer arietinum. The sequence goes on from NC_021161.2 coordinate 43,618,298, forward strand.
GAAATATAATTTAAAAAACACAATTAACAAGTTATTAACCAATTATGTAGAGCTATATGACCATGTATATGTTAAAGGAAGGAAATTGTTTCAAAGAAAAAACTTATAACTTTATGTATTTTAAATGTTAAATGTAAAGAAGTATTTATAAGTACAATAAAGAAATTCTATATATTTTAATTGAACAAGAGAAAAATAATATATTAAATAAAAATTCTAAGCACAAAAGGTGTTTAGAACAAGAACAAAAGAAAATTTATAAATTTTCTACCGTATAACCAAAATAAATTAGAAGCACAAATTAAACTACTTAAACAAGAAGTAAAACAAGAACCACAAACTATGCCAATGCACACTTAGGATTGAGAGTACTATTGATTATACTTATAACAAAATCGTTGTACATGCAATTTGATCAACTTCACTGCTAAAAACTTAACTTGTTCAATAACAAAATTTGCATTCAAAATATGTGAACAAAAATCATCTCATTTCTTGATTTTTAAACCGTCCATGTAACAACAATCAAACTAAATTAATTCTTTGACACATTACACGACCGCACAAAAAAAGACCATTAAATTGGTTATCGTATCGTGATTGATTGCATCCATAAGAAATACACTAAATAGTCAAAACAATTCAAAACATCATATCACACGGTTCCAAAAAAAGGGGTACACAAAGAACAAATGACGAATTATTTCAACTTCCCTGCAATCTGCCACACATTGTTGATTTTCAAAAGAAATGATTCATCGACTAAACAAATTATCTTTTGTAAACAACCTATTTTTAAATAACCTCCACCCAAATAATGATAATTTTGAATGGACGAAAGGATACCACACTAGATCTTGAAATGGAGGTGCAATGACACATGCGATAAACACCTCCCACAACACAAAATACATCTCATTTATCGAATACAATTCTCATTGTGTATTATTCAACGTCCACATATTTGCTACATTAACATGCAAATGAACGTTACCCAATAAAATCCTACGTTGCTCCACTAATTCCTTCTCCCTCACAAACAACTGCATCTACCATCTTCACACTTAAACACCCTTTAGTCGCAATAACTCTAACATGATCTTTATACTTTCTTCTTGTTGCAAAGGTAAATGAAATATCCTACTAAATTTCTCAAACAAAACTCCACCAACCAACCATGGATTCTTCAAAAACAAAGTATTATTTCCACTTCCAATAATTTTAAACAATTTTTTTATAAAACAATTCCTCTTCAATATCAACTCTTCCCACAAAAATACATTTCCACCACACAGACTCCCTCGACCTATCCCCCATAAATCCCCCAACTTCCATTCAATATTTATTGATCAACACCTCAATCCAAAAGTCTTTTAACTCTATTTTAAACCTTCAACCCTATTTATCTAATATAACTTTATTAAAAACATTTAAATCTTGGACTACCAAGGGTATAAATCTCGGACTCCTAATCAATCTTTCTCTAGATTGCTCCATATTTAGTATTTTTTTAATATTAAAAATTATAATTTTCTCTTTATATAGAAAATATTTTTTAATATTTTTATTTTATTTTATTATTATATAATAATAATACATATGACTTTTAAATTGTTATTTTATATATATGACTACGTACATGTGCGGGTAGACAAACTCAAACCACATCACAAGTGAGAATGAAAATTTAAATTTCACATCTGATAAAAAAGAAACATGTGTAGATTTTTTTCGACTAGTCGTATATGGGATGAGGGAGACAAAACCCTCCCAAATCCGTTTCCCTCCCAAGTGAGAAATGAGCGATACTAATTAATAAGCTTGTTTGAGAAACACTAAAAACAAATTGGATCTGAAGCTACATACTGAAGTTTCTAAAAAAACAAAGTGGGAGAAATCTTAACTTAGAGTGATAGACTTGAATTGTCTATTGTTCAATCAAACTCACACCACAATAGAGTATAGAAAACTGTGCAATAATTAGGGGAAGTGAATCAATGTAGAGGCCGTAAATAGTTTGTTTTCAAACTAATTAAACACGTGATAGAAAACTTTGATTTATATAGCCAATTAATTGTAACATTTTTTACAAGCAAATTAAAAAGATTATGGAAGTAGCATTAATCTAACTCAATTAAACTCTTGCCTATATGATTTATGATTGTATTGTAAAACATACATCCAACATAAGCTTGATTTCAAGCAATCATTTTGTACAATGTAGGATAAGCACTATAAAGTTGGAGAAGTACTATATATAGTCTATAATAAATATTTAATTTAATATTCCTAGTTCTTCATGTTTTCATTATGCTTGAACCAAGGGTGGTTAAGGAATCCCTCTTGGTCAATTCCTGATAGGAACTTCTCTAATAGATTGGAGTTAGAATCACCATATAAAGGTTCTGCCAAACCATGTGCATAAGGAAGTTCCATATCCATGTATGAGTTGAAACTTTGGTATGTGGCTCCTCCTTCATGTGAAAGAAAATTAGCCATTTGATTATGGTAATATTGTGTTCCATTGTTTGAGTTCATTGTTGCTTGGACATTGTCATAATTCACAACACTAACACTTGAATTTGCTATTAGACTTCCAAGTATATCTATCTCCTCTTGTAAGCTTGCAACCTAACACAAATACACATTATTAAGTTTTAAACTTTACATCAAACAAAAAAATTATCAATACTAGATCGCTGACTCGTGCGATGCATGAGTCTGATATATTGCATTTTTGTATTGTTTGTGACAATAATTTGGACTGCAACATTAAAATTGTTGATGTATTTACCACTGTGATTGTGATTAAAGCTGCATCAAACACATTTCATCGTAATTTTATCAATATCAAATATTACGATGGGATTGTAACATTACGATAACTGTGGTTCAAAATTGTGTTATGCGACCACAATGTAACTATTTTAGATGTCTCTGCAACAATATCACAATCAAAATTATGGCTACATCAGACATTTTTGCTCACATTTTACAACAATATAAAGATTCTCAGTATGACTGCAACTATAATTTAAAATCATTACTGCAACAATTTAAAAGATTGGTTCAAGGGTGAGAGCAAAGAAATTAACCTGATGTTGCAATGCATAGATATGAGCGACACAACCATAAATAGGATCTTGCATGCGGGCCAAGGCTTCATAAGAAATGGTGATGGCAGCATCACTTCTATTATGAATAGGAAGATGTGACAATAATTTAGAAACATTACTAGCACCATAAACCTTATGAACAGCTGCAAAATGTGTTGAAGCTTGGTCATAAGAGAAGTAAGGAGCAAATACACAATCATTAGAACACTTTCTCCTTAGTAACTTGCATGCTCCACATGATGAGCCAAACCCTGTCATTTTCTAATTTTTTCTAGTCGTATAGTACAATTAAGACTGTAGTACTCGTATATTTTGGTTGGATAAGAAGAATTTGAGAGAATCTAACATTTTATAGAAATCACCTGAGGGCTCAATTCTTTTTGTTGTTTCCAAAGCACATTCTCATTTCATTTCATTTTACCTTTTTTTTTGTCTTCTTCCAATTCCAAGGGAAATGGACCATATTCTATAAAACACAATTATTGACATGATACTAACACTAACACATTGATATTGATAATAATTTAAAAAAATTAATTAATTGTATATAATCAAGGTGTTAGTGTCATATCGGTGTCAGATACTGAAACACGTCTTTGATCAGAGGTGTCAATGCTATAGAGATTTCGATAATCTAAAATTTGGTGAGAGATAAATAAAATCTAAATAACAATTATTTCAATCAAAATTTTAACTTGGATTCTCTTAAAGAATTTATGATTAACTGAAGTTCATTAAACACTTTACCCCAACCACTTCGATTATTTATTTCATTGTGCTTTTAAGTATGCTCTTTTGGGTCTCTTTTGTGGCCTACATTGTCATTATCAATTAGGGAGATTATTTCCTCTTTTGTGCCTCAAAAGAGCTTTGATTCATAAAGTTTTTTCCTCATATGGTCACTATTATTGAATTCCCAATCATCATCATTTGTTGGAGATTGGAAGGAATTTTGATACTACAATCAGTTTTATAAGTTTGGAGTTATAAATTATAATGCATGCTTTACCTAATCTAGTTTTGTTAGCATAGAGTTCATGACTCATTGCTGTTTTTTGTCTAGATATTGTTAATGGTCTGTTAATGAGCCTAATTTAATATCCACTTGCTTTATGTGAACATATTAATGATATTATTATAATCACACCATAATTCAGGTTTAGCTGTTGGCCACTTAAATTATAGTCTTAGTTTTAGGTCTGTTAGACTAACCCCTGTAGTTCTTTGGGTTCATTTTTTAAGAGATAAATAATTCAAGTTCACACGCACATACAATCAATAACAAAAATGTGTTTTTTTTTTTATATCACCGATAGTTTGTAATAAGTGTATAAATCATTAAAATATGATTAATCTCGTAAACTGTAACACAATATTTAAACTCAAATTATACCCAATAAATTTTAAGTTTGAATTATAATAGAAAATGTATCATAAATACTTTCTAATTAGAGAAGTAGACATAGTGGTATGATCAAATCTTTGTATTTTTTATTTGTATTTTTATAAAGTTAAATATGTTTTTAGTTTATCTAAATATATTAACTTTCATTTTTTTGTATCTAAAAAATGTCTTCGAATTTTTGTATTTTTATATTTTATGTTATCAATTTTAGTTTCTATTTTTACAAATATTCACGTCGTACGTTCCAATTGATTTTTTTTACAAAATATCATTGATAAAATTTTAAACTATTATTAATTTAATAATTTAACTTTTAATTTTAAATCTTTATTAATTTATCTATAACTTCAAATTAAAGATTAAATAATTAAGTTACTAAATTAATGATATTTTAAAATGGTAACAATGACATGTCATTAAAAAAAAGTTAATTAGAACATCTAACGTGAACTTTTATAAAAAAGTGAAAATGAAAATTAGTATCAGGAGATTTTAAAAAATCAAGTTTTGAAGAAATTTTTTAGATGGATTAAAAATGAAACTAAGAAGAAATATATTTAACATTTTATATTAATTATTGTCTTTTGAATCGGGCTTGACGGTCTAATTAACAGTTTCAAATGTATTCTCTCTGTTCTTGTGGTGATTGTTGTAATGCTGTGTTATGAAGGTAAGGTTGTGATATTGGTGAAACTAAGAAGAAATAAAGAAAGGTTAAAGATCACAGCCTTCTACAATAGTTTTTGAAGATTAGGAAAAAATATTTATACATTGGCGATTATAAATTTGACAAAAGTTAAACTTTGAAGTTTTAATAAAATGAAGGTATCAGTGTGATTTTGTCGAAATGTTTGTATATGAATTAAACTTGTTCTTATCCTATGTGTTAAGGTATTACTCATTTATTGTGATAAGTTTCGCCCTTATAAAAATTAATTTAAAATAAATTAATCATACAAAATTAATTCTTGTTAAAATTGAACTTAAATAAATTAATCATATAAATTTATTACATCTACGATAAATTCCAAGCAAAAGATGAATTAGCTCTGTCTAAAATAATTTGAATCTTTGAAAAATAAAAATCAAACATACTACACTAATAATAGCACTCGTAGCTTATGTTTGTTTGTGCGACTAAATGGACCAAAAGTGTATCCAAATTAGCATTGGAACGCGTGCTCAAACATATAAACTCTATCCAAACACGTTATTAATCGCCTTGCAATCTCTACAACCTTTGGAAACGAGGAAAATGCTATTTAAATTTAAACTTACATAATTTTTTGGTTTGTGTCACTTCAAAACTTTTGAGTTTTTTTGTCTTTGACCAGTGGGTATTGCATGAAAAGGGAGTGTAATTATGAGCTGGTGAATTTATAACTTTGGGCTTTCGAGTTTAACGATGAAATTGTCTTTCTCTATCATGCATCCATCCATCATCATCATTGTATGTTATAGATTATTTTTATATACTATATACACCAACCAACGATAATAGTTTCATAATTACATGAATTTGAAGTATTATACCAACATAACGTGGCATGTGTGGTAAATACTCTTTGGCTTTAATGATATATTTTAAAGTATTAAATGTAGAAATTTTATATTAAAATTTAGGTTTAATTGTAATATTATTAATTATATTTTTATCAATTTATATAATTATTCTCGCATTTTAATATTTAATAGTTTTTATACTTCATTTAAATAATTTAACTAAAAAAATATTAGTTTGACATATTTCAAATGACGTGACTTATGAATAAATGATGTTGAATGATTAATATCTATAAATTGAATAAAATCTTATAAAATCTTTCATTTCAAATTTTATAATCAATCATTTTTATCATTTAATTAATAATATATAAAAAATTAATGTATCTAAATAGTTCTACGTCATGACATCGTATGTCAAATCATTTTAAATATTTTATATCACTTTTTTTGAGTTAAAAAAAATATAAAAATGAACTAAAACTGTAAGATTTTAAAATAAATGGATCAATTCCACCAATTAATGAAAATAAGGGGCCAAAATTACAACTAAATCTAAAATTTATGTATTCAACTTAATAAATATTCAAATTTTGGTTTTTTCAACAACCTAAATTTATTTTTAGAATCCTTAACAAATACCCTAATGTGTGGTAAATACTTGAGTTTCTTTTTGTCAACAAATATTCAAGACTTTTAATTATTTAGTAAAAAATTTGATTTTATAGTGATTTCTATGAAAATATATTTTTTGGAAAATCAACCCTTGATGTTTTTATATTTGACAAATTAATAATTTATCAAGTATGAAATCATCAATCATATACTCTATAAGTCGGTTTGGAATATAAATAACAAAAAAGAAAAAAGATAAGTTTGGTAGTCCAAATATAAGTATATTTTAACCAACGTTCTATACTTAATTAGTAACATTATTAGGTTGTGGCCCGCGATGCCCATGCATCAATTTTTTCATTTTAGTTCTATAAGTATTATTTTATGCATCGTAACAATTTCATGTCCAAGAGGAGTTAATTAGTTTATTAGCAAGAGATTCATATTTTAATATTATTAAATACTTTAGAGTAATTTTGTTATCACATAACATTGAAATTTTGTATCCAATAAACATTTCATAGTAATCTCGATTGTATCGCTGCTTTAATACAAGGTTTAGGTAATTGGCCTAATGAGATATCACAAACATTATTTAGAGCTTGTGTGAGTGTTTTTTGTTGTGCACGTGGCATCAAAACAATTGTGGAACGTGGAATAGTAAAGAATTTTTAAAACAAAATTATATTGATGAGCATTCAGTGAAAAATGATTTAATTGATTGAAATGGAGTGTTAGTTTTTTGTAATACTTGTATAGTAAACTCAATGTATGGATGTCTATTTCCTATACTTTCTATATTTTTATAAACTTTTATTATTGAATGGATCTATTAATTGCTAGTAATTTTCAATGTGATTATTCATTTTTCTATTTATATACTATAATAAAACACATTCGTGAGAATAATACAATACAAAAGCGTATATCTTCTTTATTCTTGATTTTGCTTTTTAGTCCATTTTATTAACACAAAGCTCTAACTTGAGTTAAGCTCTTATATTCTTCATACTAGAGAAATTCTCCCTTGTTTTTAAATTTGAATATCATATACTTAAACTTTAAAATTAAATTAAAGTTGATAAATAAATAAATAAAGTTTAATGGCATTAATGATAAACACTTGTTTTTATTCGAATGAAAAGAAAAGCTGTTGCTATTGCTTGAATCAGATAGAGGTTGGAAAAGGCTTTAATTCCAACCTCAAAATCTTTGTCTAAGAATTTCAGGCACAATGTGATTGCCACGTGGCAGTAAACTAATCTTGATTGTGTGGATCTTATGAATCCTTAGCTAATATTGGATATGATATGAATTTATGTACACTCAATTAAGTAACTACTATAAATCATTCCCTTTGAATATATCTACTAGCTTCATAACGCCACAAATTTACTTCTCTTTTCTCTGCAACACAACACAACATAGCCATGGCTGCTTCAGTCTCTACTATTAGAGCTGTCAGTGGAACTCCAGTATGTTTTGCTTTAATCTACTCATCAATTTTTCTGCTTCTTATGCTCTTTTAAGTAATTTTATTAAATTATTTATATAGGCAATACTCAAATCATTATTGTATGATTGTAAAATTATGTTACAATTGTATATCAAGTAGTGATTCAAATGATTGAAACATTTATTTTTATACCATCAGACTGTCCTATTAAGATCATATAGCTTAGTTCCTACTTAATCGGTATTTTGTATCAGATTTATTAAGTGGATTTAACTGTCTGAATTCTGTGACTATATCATATGTGTGATATTCCGATTGTAGTAGGAAATCCACCTGTGAGAGATATGTGTGTGATCCACTGTACCTACTTTAGAGAATGTGTTAGAAAATAATTTGATGAGATATATAATTTGACATATATAATTTCATACAAGACATATATAATTTGATGAGATTTATTTAAATTTTAACTAATAAAAGAGAATGCGGTAGAAAATAAGTGTTAGAGAATGTGAAACTAATACTCCTCCATATTAATCTTTAGTATATATGATACCAAATTATTAAATTAGAAAAGCATGACACTATATATTTCCTATTTGAGAGGCATGATAATTAAAACATATAGAAATAAATAAAAAAACATATCTCGAAAGTTTATGTAGCACATACACTCCTAATAAAAGATGTGTCCTGGTGTACGACTCATATTGGTATCTAACACCGACACATTAATTACATTCAATTAATTAATTTTTTCAAATTATTATCCGTGCTTCATATGTGAGTACTAATACTGTGATATTGCAGCTGAGCTTAAATAGCTCCGGAACAGTAACCTCAGTTCCAAGTTCATCCTTCTTTGGAAGCAGCTTAAAGAAAGTTACATCAAGAATGACCAACTCAAAGGTTTCAAGTGGAAGTTTGAAAATTGTTGCTGCAGATGAGGGTGATGAGAACAAGCAAACTAAGAAAGACAGATGGGCTGGTTTGGCCTATGATATCTCAGATGATCAACAAGATATTACAAGAGGAAAGGGTATGGTTGATTCTGTTTTCCAAGCTCCACAAGATGCTGGAACTCATTATGCAGTCATGAGCTCTTATGAGTACATTAGTACTGGACTCAAACAGTAAGTTAGAAACATACTTTTTGAATCATTTTCATTGTCATGAGTTGAAATTTTTTTGTCCCTTTTCATATGAAAGTAACATTTGATGGTATTACAGGTACAACTTTGACAACACTATGGATGGATTTTACATAGCTCCTGCTTTTATGGACAAACTTGTTGTACACGTCACCAAGAATTTCATGACCCTTCCTAACATTAAGGCATGTAATTAATTAGATACATGAGTATGATAAAATAGAGAGAAAAATATTGAATATTGAATATTTTAATTATGTTATATAGGTTCCTTTGATTCTTGGTATATGGGGAGGAAAAGGTCAAGGAAAATCATTCCAATGTGAACTTGTATTTGCAAAGATGGGAATCAAGTAAGTAATTTGAATAGTAAATTGAATATTAATGTATGTGAATATGAATTGTATTAATGAATTTGATAATATAACAGCCCAATAATGATGAGTGCTGGAGAACTAGAAAGTGGAAACGCAGGGGAACCAGCAAAACTAATAAGACAGAGATACAGAGAAGCAGCAGACATAATTAAAAAAGGAAAAATGTGTTGTTTGTTTATAAACGATCTTGATGCAGGTGCTGGTAGAATGGGTGGAACAACACAGTACACAGTAAACAATCAAATGGTAAATGCAACACTTATGAACATTGCTGATAACCCAACAAATGTTCAACTACCTGGTATGTATAACAAGGAAGATAATCCACGTGTACCAATCATTGTTACTGGTAATGATTTTTCAACATTGTATGCTCCTCTTATTCGTGATGGACGTATGGAGAAATTCTATTGGGCACCTACAAGGGATGATCGTGTTGGTGTTTGTAAAGGGATTTTTAAACATGATAATATTTCTGAGGAGGCTATTGTTAAGATTGTTGATACTTTCCCTGGTCAATCCATTGGTAAGTTTCTTTCTAGACTAATGTCAAAATGTTTTATTATTTTGATGATTCAGATTAATTGGAATTGGAATGCATTTTTTGCAGATTTCTTTGGTGCATTGAGAGCCAGAGTATATGATGATGAAGTGAGGAAGTGGATTTCTGGTATTGGTGTTGAAACCATTGGAAAGAAGCTTGTGAACTCAAAGGAAGGGCCTCCAACATTTGAACAGCCTAAGATGACAGTGGAGAAACTATTGGAATATGGTAACATGCTTGTTCAAGAACAAGAGAATGTGAAGAGAGTCCAATTGGCAGACAAGTATATGAGTGAGGCTGCTCTTGGTGAAGCTAATGATGATGCTATTAAGAGAGGAACTTTCTATGGTTAGTTCTTTTATCTTCATGCATTCATAAAATGTTTGCATTTAGCTTTCATTTTTAGCCTATCTACATATATGATCAAGCATGAATTGATATTGACATGTTAAACCTATGATAAGTTGAGAAAGTAGAATAATTACATATGTCAGTATTAGATACTGACACACATGTCCAAACATATTACATACACATTAAACATTTATTTAGTGAAGAAGCTTTTAAAATGTTGAATAATGTATCCCCATATCAAACTCTTTAAAATATCACATAGAAAAATATCCTAAGTGCAATTCATACGGTAAAAAATTGCTAACACATTTGATGTGGTGGAGTATAAATTCACACAATATTCCTTTTCTATACTGCATCAAATAAATTGAAGTTAGGAAGTAAGGTACAATATACTATTGGTCTCTATGATATACTTGATTTTTAATTTTATAGTCTATATAAAAAAAATTGTTTGAAATAATCCTGTAATATTTTATTTTAGTATTGGTCATCATTATTAGTTTGCTATTATTTATATGTTTTTTTAGGTTATTTTTGAAGATTTGTGTGTAATTTACCCATCATCCAATGAAAATTAGTCACATAAGTAAATTTACAAGTAAAAAATCTTTAGTTTATGTGTCCCACTTACAAATTCACTTATGTGGCTAATTTGTATTAGATGTTGGGTAAATTATCTAAAACTTTTTAAAGATAACCTAAACCTCACCTTATTTTTAAGATGACAAACAAAAGGAAAAATAACTAAACTTATTTTTTAAGGGATGATTATAAAGTATTTTAATTTCAAAGAATTGATATATCATGGTCTAAAATGAAACCAAAAATAAAATCATTTTATAGATGATTTTGAACAAAATATTTTATAAGGAACAAAATGAAAATTAGATATATTATATGGAAAAAAAAACTATTTAAACTCAAAACAATATGTATGATTGAATGAAATACAACAAAATAAGGTGTAAACTTTTTGGGTGTTTTTTCTATTATGTAGGCCAGGCAGCCCAACAAGTACATGTTCCTGTTCCTGAAGGTTGCACGGATCCAAATGCCACAAACTTCGACCCAACAGCTAGAAGTGATGATGGTACCTGCGTATACACACTTTAAGAATATAAGCATTCTCCTAAAGAGAGGAGATGTTAAGACTTGAGATAATCAAATACTTTTATCATCATCATCATCTTGTTTATATTGGATAATTTGGATTGTTGTCCTTTATAGTGTATTCAGATTTTTTGTGCACTAAGATGATAATCGAATTGGTTCCATTTCTCTTTTCCTCCATGCCATATGATAATCACTTTTTGTCAATAACTAAAATATATTAAATGGAAGTATAAAGGATGCTCTAATTTTTTTAAAAAAATTACTTCAATCTATTACATCATAAATAAATTAGTGTTACATGGACATACTATTATATTATTCCACCGTTATGAATGCACATACCATAATATTTGAAGTATTGAAAAGTGAAAAATACTTGTATTAGTTATGCATCATATACATTTTATGGCATGTTTCGTTGATGTGATAATTATGAACCAAATTTTTATTTGGTTTATGAGAAGTGAAATTTTAAATTTAAACAAATCAAAATTATTATATATTAATACGAAGGTAAGAAATTGAGTCAAACTTTATCCTTCTTTATTTATTTTACTTTATCCTTTTAAGTCTCAATTATATCACATCACATCACATTTAAATTTTATATTTTGTAACATATGTAGCAATGACTTGATAGATCTCCAAATATTTTTTCTCCAAACAATGAGATTTGTACATGAAAAAACAAATGTCTAAGGAATAACTTTGCAAATGCAATTGAAAGACTAAAAATAATAACTAAAGAATTTGTTAAATTCTTAAAATGTTGATCAATCAATTTGATTCATTGCAAGATAGGTGGAACATGAAACCAAATGAATCGCATATCATAGTCAATTTCTAAATTTTTTAGTGATAGGATTCACATCAATTTATTCAATAAGAAATTGAGCATAGAAAAGAAAATGTTGTTAACACTACTCAAAATAATTTTACACTATCATTTAATTAAAAGTGAAGATATTGTGAACTAAACTCATTTTGTAAGTGTATTTAAAGATAACTAGAAAATGTCCTCAAACGAGTAGTCTAATTGTAAGGATTACGACAACAAAGGAGTTATATGTAGAAGATGTCAGGTTCAATATTGTAAGTAACATTTCCCTCTTCCTAACAAATTAACCAACATTTTGTCTATCAAATATAATTATATCTACAAATTACCATATTCTCATAGACTAGTGTAAAACTAGTTTAGATGTGTATGTCCTTGTTCATCCTTTTTCATGTGGCAAATGAAGTTAGGAAATTTGAATGAAAGAGAGAAAGAAAAAGAAGAAAAAAAGCAAAAAAGGCAGATGAGATAAGGGGATCCAATTTGCACTTTAGCAAACCGTTTTAAAATGCAAAGTAATAAAAAATGGCTAAAAAGAAAGAAAGAATTATCATATACAAATAGTAAAGAAGAGCACAAAACGGTTCACCATTCCATATTCCAATGGCTACAACTTCCTTGCATCTCTTCATTTTCATTTTCATTTTCATCTCCATCTCTCTCACAGGTAATCACTCCTATATACACTTTGAACTCTTGCTCTTCTTAACAACATGCACTTTTTTTTTCTTTCTTTTCATAGGACATGTTTAGAATGGTTTTTAATAGTTCAACTTTTTATATGACATTTATTTTGACTCATATTTAGTCTTTTTATTTTTTTGTTGTTGTTATAGCTTATTAATAAATAAATAAAGGTTAAGGATTCTGTTAGATTATTTTCTGATTGGTGTATAAATCTAGTAGAATGCATGAGAGATTACTAAATGCCAATTTGATTTGTCATAAGGTTTGATTTCTTGGATTGACGGTGAATTTATCAGAATCATAGTATACTAATGCAATTTTGATAAAAATTATACTTTAGAGTTTCAACAAAGTCGTGCACCTATCATAATTTTTTTAAACTCGCCGTGATTTCAAACATACACGTAAAGTAATTAGAGGTCTGTGCAACTGCAATTGCGATTGTATTGGTTTCATTTTGCTGCAATATCATGTGTTTGCATCGTAATTGCGACTACAACCGTAATTTAGAACTTTGTGCTAGCTAATTGTTTCTTTGATGTTTCTTTTGTTGTAGCAAATGGGACACAACTCATATTGGTTAACAATTGCAAAGAGAGTGTGTGGCCAGGAATCCTAGGAAGTGCAGGGCACACATCACCAAAAGATGGTGGTTTTCATCTTTGCAGTGGAGAAGAGGTAGTTTTAGACCTCCCAAATGGATGGTCAGGTAGAATATGGGGAAGACAAGGTTGTTGCTTTGACACAACAGGAAAAGGGTCATGTCAAACAGGTGATTGTGCAGGTCTTTTAAACTGCAATGGCAATGGTGGTGTCCCACCAGCTACACTAATTGAAATGACACTTGGAACTTCACAATCAGATTTGCATTTCTATGATGTTAGTTTGGTTGATGGATTTAACCTTCCTGTTTCAATGAAGCCTATAGATGGTGGTGTTGGTTGTGGTGTAGCTGGTTGTGAAGCTGATTTGAATTTTTGTTGTCCATATGGACTTGTTGTGAAAAAGGAAGGAAAAGTTGTTGGATGTAAGAGTGCTTGTTTGGCTGCAAAATCTGATAGGTATTGTTGTACTGGGGAGTTTGCTAGTCCTAAAATGTGTAAGCCAAGTGTGTTTGCTCTTCTTTTCAAGACTATTTGTCCTCGAGCTTATAGTTATGCTTATGATGATTCGGTGGGGCTTAGGACTTGTAAAGCAACTAGATATGTCGTTACATTTTGTCCGTCAAATTGATTGTTTGAATAGAGAACCTAAATCGTCTAAAATCGATTGGTTGTATAGTGTAGTTGGTTGAATATTAAAAGATTACAGGAGAAATAAATTTTTCTCTTAATCTAATAATCTATACTCAACTTCACCGTATATCTAATTTTTATTTTTGATTTGATTGTTGTCAATCCAAAATGGATTATTATAATTTGAAATTGTGACTATGATGGTTGTTAGATTGTTATTAAGTCTCTTAGTTGAATTCAATTTTATTGTGAAGGTATGGAGCTCATTGGCCTAGTAGCATGTTTATTTGCAACTTTTGTAGGACAAAATTTCTTAAAAGAAGATAAAGGAGAAAGGGAGGGAAAAAAGTGAAAAGAGAAAATTCTCTTGGTTAGATAAAGTAACCGATGAGATTTACAAGTGGCGGGAAAAACTGTGGGATCATTGAAAAAAATAAAATAACATAAAATGAGATTTTCAAGATTGGAATTTTGTTTTGATGAAAAAATAAAATAAAATCTACTTTAAAACTTAAACCGTCGAATTAGGAATATTATCAATTTATAATATTTTTATAAATCGTTACCTACTATACTACTATTATCATTAACACGGTCAAAAGCAATAAGCAAGTAAGAGTTATTGCCTTTGTTGTTAGATAAATGCATTTGCCTTGCTTAACAACACAAGACTTACCTAATTTCCAACACAATAAATCTAACACCCTTTGGGTTTGTTAGGTGCTCTGATTTATGTACTTTTTTTATAAAGTAATTTCAAAAACTTATTTTTACAATCATCTATTTTGTATTTTAAGTTTTAAACACAATAAAGTCAAAAATAGTTCTGTAAAACATTTTACAAAAAAAGTAAACAAACAATTTTAAAATAAAAATATTTAATTTATAAAAGACGATATAAATCAGTCCTTAAAAAACTTCTATAAGAGCAACCTTTTGTGAATAAAACTTGCAAAACGCACAACATTTAACCACAACTGCTTAGTAATTTCAATACACATCTTTAAAGATGTTTATAAATCAAAATGATCTGAAAAAGGCTTTGAGATGAAACTTTTGGACATCAAACAATCAAAATCTACCAAAAATAAATTGAGTTCTTAAAAAAACTTCATATATTACTTATGATCTATGAATGAAAAATAGATGCTAACACGAACACTAGACACATCAATACCGATAATAATTTCAAAAACAAAAATTAATCGAAGACAATCAATGTGTCAATGTCATGTCACACATCCATCCACACAAGTCAAATGTCAAGACACACCTTCGATAAGAAATGGTCATACTATTGATCGATGAAAAACCTCAAAACATCTAAGAAAATGAGCAATGGATATAAAAAAAAAATTAACAAAGTTGAAAGAGTAAAGGCTCATAAAAACATGTTTTGCATATCCGGAATACAAGGACTTGTTTGTCCTATGATAAACCTAGTAAAAATTTGTACAGTCAAACACCTCCCTGTACAACATTAAAACTAGCTCATATTTTCAGCCTTAGCTAATCTGATTTTCTAGCTATATCTCTCCTCAAAACTAACAAATGTACAGTTTTCAAGTACAACTAACATTTTATTACTTTCCAATCAGCAATTGCCTATTTGAATATAGACAGTGCTATTATCAGTACCAGATATGAAGAAAAAGAAAAAAGAAGAAAAAGGATTGGCCACTTGTACTATCCTTCTTTCTCAGTTAGCTGTACATAACTTTCATTTCCTCTATACCATCTGTGCAGGATGATTTAGTGTCAGAAAACTAATCCTCCTCTCTGCATAAAACATCAAATATAAAAAACATTTTGTTAGTTAATTAGTTAAATAAATACACTTTCATGAAGATACAATTGAATGAATATTAAAACTACCAGAAAAAAATGTCAAATTGTCAATAGTTTTGGGTCTGTTTGTTTACTTTCTGAAAACTGTGTTTTCATTTTGTAAAATATGTTCATTTTAAATTGTTGACAAAGAGATGGAAGGCTCTTGTAGTGAACAATTGTGATAGAGAGACCATGAAAGATAAGTTGTGAAAAATGCATTTTCATGATAATAATGTTTTGTTATTTAATGAATTTTAGATATGTTTTCAAAAATTGTGAAAAAAAATTGAGAGAAAAATATAGAATCTACATGTGAAAATAAAAACAGGAAACATAGGAAGTAAAGAGGCCCTTAGACTTCACTAGTTCACCTAGGAGCATGGTTTTAAATTGCAATATGAAACCGTAACTGCGGTTGCAATGTTGCGGATTTTGAATTCTCTGCTATAAAAGTTTGTAATGTAACCACAACCGCAATTTAAAACTATGCCTAGGAGTAAACCGCTTATTATGCATGATAGTGGTTAAGGTCTCAGCTCATCCCAAAAGCATTTGTTCATGTTTTAGATACCGAGTTTTAAGCACGAGGGTGTCTTGAGGTCCCACACTGACTAGAGAAATCGACATCTCTTGAGTTAGCTTTTGGGGTAGAGTTGAGCCAAAGAGTGAATTCTAATCTAATATAATATCAGAATCTATCCTAGATCTCTCAATTGGAGTCACCCACATTTGTCCACACTTCAGATGTGACGAAGTGTGTTGAGATTCCTTAGCCAAATTCACCCTTCTAAGGATAGGACAACTCTCACCTCTTGAGTTTGCTTTAATGGTTCATTTATGCTTAAGTCCAAATTCTATGAATCTAATTGAGAAGGACTCGTCAATTGCAAAACATTAACACCAATCTAATACATCATTCCACATCATCCAGTTGGGAATAAAAGTTAATAGATCCAAATTATCAAATTTCATGGTTGAATGGAAAATTAACTTTTTCTTCAAATAAACATTTTGATATACACACATGCAAGTTTTGTGAAAAATGTCAAGCAAGCCCAAAGATGAAAGCCTATGTTGAGACAATTGCAAAATTAGAAAAATAAAGATATAAGACTGAAAGTACCTCCAGCAGCAACCAATTTCTCGACACGCGCAACAATGTGCTTCCCATAGGTATACTTCTTCAAAGCATTCAGGTGAACCTTTATTCTATTCAGAATTAGCTCAAGTTGCTGGTCATCACAAGTTTCCAACACTTTCTGTACAACATAGTTTGCAAACTGATCCTTCATCATAACCTAAAAAACCACCAAAAATACAAACAAAACCTTGGTCACATGATTCCCTTAACAAAAGAAATCTGATCATAGATTCAACTTAAGGCACACATCAGACGCATTACTGATATGGTACGCATAACTTACCTTAGTTACATCCATGAAAAAAACAAATTCAAGTATTAAGTAAGAACCTTATTCATGCACAAGATTAGTGAAAAGGAGCATAATGCAACAAAAAATAGATAATGTGATAAGTGCCCATTTTCATGCACGAACCTGTAGAGGCTCATTTTCATCGGTGGAACCAATCATCTCATTCACGAGGACTTGACGCTCGATAGCTGTTCCGAAAGTGAGACACTTCTCTATAACATTCGATGCAAACTTCTGCTGGCTCATCTGCACTATCTGCCCAGTTAACTCCTTTATAATAGCAGAACGTTCATCGGGCTTGCCATGCTCCAGCACATGCTGAAATATTTAAAAAATCAAAGACAAGAAAATGAGATGAATTTAAGCGGCAATAAATATATCAACCAACAAAAATTTTAAGCACAAAACAAACTATTACTACCATATGGTTTTTACTTTAAGCAAATTCATAATTGATTCAGTGTTTCATATACTTAAATTATTTACAATACCAATTGACCATAATTGTTCCGGATATAAATACTTTGGCACAAGAACATGTGACTGCTGCACACATATCGAAAATAAAACAAGTTTGAAACCAATGAGGAAATAAAAATAAAGTTTAATTAAAAATTATACTAATCTCTGCAAAATTTGTTCATATTGGAATTAGTCCAGTAATGTGCATAACATTTATTTAGTCCCTATGCAGCTCATATTGGAGGGACTAAAATAAAATGTTTACATATTATAGTGATCAATTCCAACATAAACAAATATTTCATGGACTAAAATAAATCAACAAGGACCAAATACAAAAAATAGTATATTAAAAACAAAAGAAAAAAATTACAGGAACTAAAAGCAAAAATGGCATAATTGTAGGAACAAAGAAACATTTAAACCAAAAAAATAAAATGAGATGCAACAAACCTGTACAACATAATTCCCATATTGATCCTGTGCTAGCATGCAAACAGACTGCAAAATCTCATCCATCATAATCTGTTGAGTTTTGGGTTCATGGCAGTACTCCAAGACTCTCTGCTTATCAAAAACTTGACTAGTTTAGAATCATAATCTCTTGATGGTTATCAATTGAGCAATAAAATAAAAAGATGTGTTCTTTACCTGTATGACACGGCAACCATATGGATGAGTGGACAATGTCACAACTTGGTCATAAAATGTTGAAACGATAAACCGAATCTCATCTTCAGGTACACATTCAATACACTTCTGGATGACATGGTTTCCATTCTGATCACGCACGCAGCGCATGATATGACCATCCAGCTCTGTAACCATTTTAGTCTGTTGATCTAAATTAACAACTTCTATAGCCTGGTCAATGCAGAAGAAAAAACAAAGGATGAATAACAGTAAACTTTAATATCAACGCCAAGATCACAACGGAGATCATAACGAAGATCGCAACGGAGATCATAACGAAGATCGCAATTCCTACCAAAATGAAAAATTACATATGCGCACACAATTTTTTCCATATTTCCATTTATATTATATTTAATTTAATGTAGTGTTTAAAATAAAAATTAAATAAAACAATATAAGCTTATTAAATGGGTGATATGAGGCTACATTATTGAACCTGAAGTAGCCTTTTTGGTTTCGAACTTTTAGCCCTTTTTCCATAAAAAAGAGCCCATTTTAATGATTGAACACATGGGCCCAAAACAAAATTTTAGTCCAATTGTAAATCGGTGCGTGCCCTAATTCCCCATCTAGGTATAAAAACAAATCAAAGTATGTTTGCTGCCGCATCTCGCTCGTGGAAGGACATTCTCTTAGAGCTTGCCACCCTCCTCCTTAGTCTCGCCTTTTCTAACCACTTATGTGGAGTGGATTTGCTGGAAGCAGAGCACCATATTAAGTGGATTTGTCGGAATTCACCACTTACTGGCCAAGAAAGACAGAGGTGCTGGCCGGAAAGTCATTCAAGAGGAGGAGGCAAGGGTGAAGAGACTCGCTGTAGCGGTTTAGGTACTAGGTCAAGCAAACCGACTAAGAAGATGGAAATAATCTTTTTTGTGATTGCAAGATCGAACGCTATTTGCGATCTCACGGCATCCTGATTTTGCATGTATCCAACTTGTTCAGGGATGGTAAATCGTAAGACCGTGAGATTGATTAGGTAAAACTCGAAAATCTTCTTTATTGTAATTAGCATAACCAGGGGGCCAATTATGTACAATAATATTAATTCTGATTTTATTCTCTCGTATCTCACTAATTAGGACAGTATCAACTCTCTAATTTGACAATTATGTGTAATCTAATTATGAATGAAAAGGGGCTAGTAACACTCACTCCAACAATCTCTTTCCAACACACTCTTATTTTGTGAAATTCATGTAGATCCCATAACTTCATGTGGAACTCATTTCCAAAATGGTGGGACCTAAGCGAATTTCACCCAATAAGAGAGAGTGTTGGAAAGATAGTGTTAGAGTGCGTGTTGTTGGCACTTCTCATTATGAATTATGTTTCTTCTTTTAATTGTGAAATTAAATGCTTCTTAGAAAAGAAGTGAGGTTTGCCGATGACGTTAGCACAAGCAATCCAACTGCCCAATGACAAAATGTAATGCATGCCTTACATGCAGTGGCCAAAGGCCACATCAATGCGGCGTCCTATTCGGTTAACGAATTACAATTCATCACACAGTTATAGAATATTGTCAATCATAAAAACAATGGGGAGTACAATAAGATATTTTGTGGTAGAAAAATCATAAGGTAGACAAGTTAGTGAGAGCAGACCTTCTGGATAACTCGGCAGCCATACATTTGAAGACTTAGAGTCAGCACATGACCAGTAAGCTGTTCAGCTAATTCCCTTATTTGTGCTGCTGTTCCATGCTCAAAAAACTGAACACACGAATCAAAATAAGTTAGGTATGCATCAAGCAAGTAGGGAAGTTTTTTGCTTTATATAATGAATTTGCTATGCACTTGAGCATACCACCAATAACAAAAACAGTATTCAAGTCCAATGCCAAGAGCAGAATTACCTTCTGAATCACATAATTACCAAAGACATCAGTCATTAGAGAAAGTGCATTCGGCATAATTTCATGGAACACCATGGTTTTCTCATCCATCGACGCAGTCTCAAGTTTCTGTTGGATAAAACGGCTTCCATACTGATCAGCACTGTTAAAGAATATAAAAATCAAGAGTTAATTAAATGTTAAAAGAAAAGAAACAAAACATAGAATGACAAGCAGCATTACACACCTGAACTCGACAACATGCCCGGCAATTTCAGCAAGTTCAAAACATTTGGTTTTATTGCTTTTGAATTCATCAAGCAAGGAAGAAGGGAAGTTCTCATCCAAATTACTGACAGCGTCAGAATGCCAAGCTCCTCCTGTTAAACCCCCAGCCACATTCCTCATCCCAGACAAACGCATATTCCGCTCACTTTGGCTCATAGGACTACCTTGTCCGTATATGGAGTTCGGAAAGGCGGAACCAGCCAGTGGACTTCCTGGATATGACATGCCAAGACCATGCGATGGACTTCCATAAGAATTATGGTTCATGCTAGCTGATTTACCAATGTACGGGGCAGAAAAGTGTTGTTTTTGAGGGGCGATTAAAGACTCTATGTAAGCTTTTTGGAGGCCAAGTAAATCAGTTAATGAATTATTTGTGTGTTCCCTATTTCTGGCCGATTCGTTAAGGGCTGCCATCTGTGCAGCAGCAAGTTCACTTGATCTCAGGTACTGAAGATACATAGGATCCATTAATGGCAGCTGATGAGTGCTACCTGCAGCATGATTTCCGAACCTGCTTGCGTTCTGTAACTCAGATGCAGCCAACAAAGGTGCTAAATTTGCACCTCTTCCTAATCCCCTAGGATCAATGACATTCATTCCCAGCGCAGACGATGGAGCAGCATGTTCAAACAAAAGAGGCAAATTGCCACTTCCAAGCTGGTTTGCCATCATGGATGGCGATGAAGGATTAACAGAAAATCCAGCCATGTTATAGTTGGGGTGCGAGTGTGAGATATTCATATCGTCAACATTCTGATAATGAGCAGGTGAACCACCTCTGCCGTTAAAGTTCGGTGTAGAATGTCCTTTTAAATGGGAGTTAACAGAAAATCCACCAGCCTTGTGATGTTCTAGCTGTTCACTTGCATATAACGAAGAATCGTTCAGATCCAATCCGAAATTGACGCTTTTACTCACTTTCATGAAAGGATGGTTAGCAGAATGACGCAGATAAGGTAGAGAATCAGACTTGTTCAAATATTGGAACTGTTTAGCATTATGAGTATAATCGGATGACGGGGGTCGTTTGTCATTGTCCATTCCATCATTTTGGGACAAATTCATGCCAGCCAAAGCAGATACGAGATCTGCAGGCTCGTTTAGCT
This sequence comes from Cicer arietinum, assembly GCF_000331145.2. Classification (NCBI taxonomy): domain Eukaryota; kingdom Viridiplantae; phylum Streptophyta; class Magnoliopsida; order Fabales; family Fabaceae; genus Cicer; species Cicer arietinum. The sequence goes on from NC_021161.2 coordinate 43,640,350, forward strand.
TAGATGCTGCGGCAGCATTAAATGAGTTTTGACCGTTGAAACTTCTTTTATCAGCAGCGCCTGACCTCCCTTCCCCAATCGGCGGAATACAAGGGCTAGCGGCTCTAGGTAGAAACTGAGCGTCAGGAGTGCTGCTCCTTGACAAGGTGGCTCCTAAAGCAGAAGCATAAGATTGAGATGCCGAGCCAACAAGGTTTTGAGCGGTGGATGTGCCTTGCCTATTTCCACCAGACTGCAAATCATCCAAAGCTTGATGCAGATAAGCAAAATGAGTTTCCGGTTTTTCAGCAATGTCATCAAACACATTATGGCCAGAGAGATGATGAGGATGCTTGGAGGCAGATGCCGCAGTATTCATATCACCCTGCTTTGGAAAACAAGATGAAGAAAATATTAGAAACATCATAAGTAAACAAAACGACAAAACGACAAATAATATTTAGCATATAATTTATCGAATGTCGGGACTTTTAGCTCATGATCATTATGAATATAATAATATCCGTTTGTCACAAAAATAACGCTCAAGACAAGAAATTTGAAACAGATATTAATGAATCTCCAAAAATTATCAGCAAATTCTTTGAATTTAGCTACAATTAGAAAAACAAAAACCAGTGAGCAAAACGGAAATTAAAACAATGGAAGCAAAACAAAAAACATGCTAACAATTCAGAATGAAAATACATACTGATACAAGTAAACAGCTACATTTGAGATACAAAATAGAAAACTAGAGTAATCAATTTCATTATATATAAACACCATTGTAATAATCCAGAAAGATTACCAACATTACTTCAACAAGTATTAAACCATCATCAATCATAAAAAATAAACATAATAATACCATACTTTTTAAAAAACATACACCATCCCGCGCGAATCTCCGCAATATCAGGGATCGCAACGCGGGTGATTTAAAACCTTGAATACAACAAACATTACATAAATGTGAAATAAATTAAAAACACACAAACATATACACATACACATAAACATACACAATAAACTCCAATTACAAGTTTAGCTAAGAAAGTATCAATCTCATACCAACAAATAAAAAAAAACCTAATTTTTTGAACCCTCACCTGAAACATTTCAGCAATGCTCCTTTGCCTACTCCCAATCCCCAATGCCGGCGGCAAGCCAATCAACCCATCTTGGCCGCCCCATTCAGAACCGATAGACCTTTCTCCATGTCCACCATCATCACCACCTTCACCATTCACCCTCCTCCGATCCCCAATTCCACCAACCATCGATACGCGCTGCTGCGAATAACGCCAATCCTCCTTTGAAACCAAAGGAGGAGGCAACCTTGGGTTCAGATTCACATTCATATAATAATAATTCGCATAAGATGGATCAGCACGAAGCTCTTCCTCACTCCCAAAACCCCTTCCACTTCCACCACCATATAAACCTCCAAACGCCGTAATAGACCCTTCAACAGTAGGAGGCGCCGACCCACTTCTCAACCTCGCAACTTCCCTCTCTCTTTCATTCACCTCTTGTTGTTGCCGCCTCAAAACACCTAAATCTTCACCGCCGTAATCACCGTTCTTCACCATTGATCGTGCTACATCGGATATCATTTTCTGATAACTATCACTCACCATCATAAAAACAAAACAAAGAAAAACCCAAAAGAAAAAACTCAATCGTCGAACAAGAAACAGTTAAAAATAACACCTTTAGAAAACAAGTTCGATTTTTTTTACGACTCAGCTGAAAATTAAGCAATGAAGCTGAAAAAGATTATATTTTTATTGATGGGTATTACGATTTTCTTAATGGGTCGAAATTAAAACAAAGATCAAGATTGTTGTTGTTCTTCAAAGTGAAAGAGAAGAACGTGGAGGATCGATGATGTTTTGGTTCATGTTAGGAGAGAAACAGAGAATCAGTGAGGAAGTGAATAATGACTGTGAAGAAGAAGAGTGATAAGCACGAGTGTTCCTCACTTAACAACCGTTGGATTTTATAGTGGTGACGGTGGAGATTAACTGTTTAGGGATTTGTTATTGCATTGGGGGTATTAGGGTTTTTATTTATGTTTTTGTATTAACACATGATTTTATTGGCGTTTTATACTTGGGGATGGAGGAGAAGAAGGAAAATAAAAATTAAAAAAAATAACAACAAAATCAAATTAAATCCTATTCAATATTCGGCATTAAAAAAGTTTGACCCACGTTGTTTTTTTTTTTTAATTATAATTTTGCTATAATTATAATTGTTGTTTTGGAGGTTTAATATTAGTGTCGTTTTGTGATTGGGGCGGTTTGTTTGTGTGTGTGTAAGTGTAAGTGTAAGTGAAGGAACTAAACTAACGTTGTTGTTTTATAGTACTTTTTGTTGAATTGAGATTGTGTGTGAAACTTAAAGTGCATGGTTTTTGTCTAATTTGGAATAACTACCTTGCAGAATTGTTTCGTGCATGGATGCAAAGTATGCAAACTTTGGACAAACTTCTCTTTGGTTCTTTGTTGTTGTGATGTGAGATCTTGTGTGAGATTCAAAATAGACATTACTTGTTTTATTATTTTATTGGGTAATGTATAGGCATTCAACATTCAGATTCACCTCTATCATGTATTTGATACTCAATTAAATCACTAACTCCAAATATATATGTAGGGCCTTATTTTGTGAGAAATGAGTTTTTGTGAGTTTTGTCAAAAAAAACAAAAGTTTTTTTTATGGTAAGATCATAAGAGGGATTGTTTTCGAACTTTATATTAAAATAAATGGTTAATATTAAGCAACTTTTTTTTATATTTTTATTTTAATTAAAACATTTGAATTTGCATTTTCATTAGAAAATCTCAAATATTATTTTTATTTTTTTTTATATTCTTTCGAAGTAATTATGTCACTATTCACTAGAGTGGTGATAATCGTATTTATTGTCAAAACTATTTTCATATAATATTTTAACTTACCATAATTATTATTTTTTAGCGAAACTTACTACAATTGAGAAATAGTTCATACTTAATGTCTTTTTCTCGAAATGGCCAAAGCTTTGATTAATACTAACCTACAATTTCTGCAAATCTACACTAGAAAGAACAACGAAGTAATAGTCAAAATATTTAGCATATACTAGAAAATAGATCTAGATGTAATAGGCATTTGCAATATTAAGGATTTGAATTACTCTTCTGTAAAATTATTTGCATAGCAATGGTGGCTGCAATTGATAGCAATGTCGATGGTGGGCATGGAACAAGTTGAAAACGGTTTTTTCAAAAAAAAAACTTGATCAAAAGAAGACGATGAGGATGTCTATTTCTGGATGGAACATTTTAATTTATCTCTTTTATATATTTTGATCAAAGGTTGGGAATTGTCTCTACCACTCTCTCCTGTCGAACTCTTTTCTTGCTAAATATATGTCTCCATATATATGTATTGATTCACATCTATGGTAATTTAAGAAAAAATAATCAATGCAGAAGAAATTTTTATATTGCTACCATGTTTTTGGAATTGAAATAATCAAACTTGTTACACAAAAGCTTATTATATATACAAAGTGTCATGACAATAGTAAAATTGTGAATGAATTTTAAAGTGAAAATAACTAACATAACACAAATATTTATCTCCAATCAAAATAAAGATCATAAATGTCATTACGCCAAAAATGACATTTTACAGCGCGCCTTTTATAGCGCTTATTAAATATAAGCGTTGTTGTATGATATTTTAAAAATAACGGAGAATACAACGGTGTTTTTTTGACAAGCGCTGTAAAAGACTTGCGCTTTCATATAATTAAAGGACCTATTAGAGCGCTTTTTGGAAAAGCGCTGTAAAAGACTTTTAAAAAATAAAATAAGGAGGTCTTTTATAGCGCTCTTTAAAGAAGCGATGTAATAGACTTTAAAAACATAAAATAATGAGGTCTTTTACAACGCTCTTTAAAAAGCGATGTAATAGGCTTTAAAAAAAATAAAATAAGAATGTCTTTTACAACGCTCTTTAAAAAAGCGCTGGAATAGGCTTTTAAAAAATAAAATAAGGAGACCTTTTACAGCGCTCTTTAAAAAAACGTTGTAATAAGCTTTAAAAAAAATAAAATAAAGTGGTCTTTTACAGCGCTCTTTAAAAAAGCGCTGTAATAGGCTTTTAAAAAATAAAATAAGGTGGTCTTTTACAGCGCCCTTTAAAAAAAAAAGTAGTCTTTTACAGTACTCTTTAAAAAAAACGCTGTAAAAGACATCCTTATTTTATTTTTTAAAAGCCTATTACAGCGTTTTTTTAAAGAGCGTTGTAAAAGACCTCATAATTTTTATTTTTTTAAGAATGCTGTAATAGCATTTTATATATAACATTAAACCCTTCAGTTTCCTCTTCATTACATAAACTTCACTACGCTTCTGTGTCCTTCTCATTTGGAACCCTATTGTCCCTACGAACCATATTGTTAACCATCTACATTGCAAACCATCTTCATATTTGTTATTATCCCTACGAACATTATTACGTACTCTTTTCATTGTGAACCCTACTCCGTCCTACGAACCGTTCGTATTTCTGCGCATTCTCGTTGTTCCTTCTTAAACGAAACTGTAACCCTACGAACCCTACGTATTTCTCCGCACTCTTCAGGTATTGTATACATTTATTCATTTATTTCTTACATATATATATATATATATATATATATATATATATATAATGTGTTTGTTAATACTAATAATCACATTTATTTGATAGTGCTTTACAAGTTTTCCGAGCTCAAATGTGTGTTACAGTGTCGAAGCAAAAGTCAAATAAATCACATGGATTCTAATAAAGGTTTGAAATATATGCCTTTAAAATTTCATTAACAATCAATGCACAAATATTTATTGACTTATATGTTTTATTTTATAGTGTCTTCGTCAAACTAACAACATAGACTGCGGATCCTATATATTGCGATTCATGAAGGAGATTGTTGATATAATCCTAGAAAGAGATCTAACTGAAATAAAGGAATGCACCTATTACAACGCTTTTTTTAAAAAGCGCTGTAAAACTAGTACAACAAGCAGCGCGTTTTTAGAAGGGATTTACAACGCTTTTTTATTTTAAAGAGCGTTGTTGTATCATTTTACAGCGCTGAATTCTACAACGTTTTTTTTTTTTTGAAAAAGCGTTGTAAATGGCTTAAAAAAAGCGCTGTAAAATACCATTTTTGGCGTAGTGTGTTTAGCTAATATTCACGATATTTTTAATAGTATATTTTGAAAAATTATATTAATATTTTTAATTTTGTATATTGATCACTCTAAAATTTTATATTTCCACCTTATGTCTATAATAAATATTTGAACATAGACTAGCCTAAGTGCTACCACCCACCACCGCCCCAGTATTAGAATCTTGAAGTTTGACGTTAGCTAGGATTCTATGATTTACTGATTTTAAGAACTCGCTTATCTTGAAATTGTTAATTTTTTTGATTTTAGGAACTTATCATCTATCAGGGCTTAATATGACGTTAGTTTTTAGATTTTAGGAACTCGTCGCTGATTTTATGATTTACAATGGTACTAATAGATTATTTGTTGATAATCTATTAGATCGCTCGCTGGTAATCTATTATTGGATCTACTAGATTCACAATGAAATTCATTATTGATCTATTAGATCTATTACTGATAATCTATTAGAACTATTACACTTTTTAGAAAATCAATAGGAGATAACATTCTTATTATTCAAATTTATGTTGATGACATTATTTTTGAATCTACTAATGGCACTATTTGCCAATAATTTTATAAATTAATGCAACTTGAATTTCAAATGAGTCTGATGGAAGAACTTAAGTTCTTCTTAGGGATACAAATTCAGCAAAATCAAAAAAGTATATAAATTCATCAAACTAAATATACAAAAGACCTTCTCAAGAAGTTTAAGATGAGTTATTGCAAATCTATGGCTACACCAATGCATCCTACTTGTTCACTTGAAAAAGATGATTCAGTCAAAAAAATTGACCAAAAACACTTATAGAAGAATGATATGATCTTTACTTTATCTTACTGCTTCTAAACTTGACATCATGTTTAATGTATGTATATGTGCAAGATTTCAAGCTGACCATATGAAATCACATTTAACTGATGTTAAGAGAATTCTTAGATACCTAAAATGCACTACCAACCTTATCTTGATCTACAAGAAACCTTATAAGTACAAACTTAGTGGATCATGTGATTCTTACTATGTTGGAGATAAACTTCAGAGAAAAAGCAATTGTGGAAACTGCACTTTTTAGGTGACAACTTAATATCATGATCAGCTTGCTATAAATATAAGTTACGATGTAAATACTTCTACCCTAACAAAAGTAAGGAAGACCTACTTGTTATTGATCCTCCTGTGCCTAAAAATGATTGGATTGCTTTTGTTAATTACTATAAAAAAACCACAAATGAAGGTATAAATATTTGTTGCATTTCTTTTACAAAGTAAACAATGTACATTGTTATTTTATATTAAATGCATATAATGACTATCATTTGAAAATTGTAGAAACTAAGTGAGCAAAATATGAAAAATCGAAAGATGCTTAAAGTCTCACATGATGGGGGTAGTATGAGCAACGCAAGAAGAGCTCGTCATATGGTAAGTTAAATCCATAACTTTTATTTTTGTAATATATTAAAGTATTTGTATATGAAAGTTTGATATTGATTTATATTTTATTAATCTCTTAGGAGCTACAATTGAATAGACCTGTATGTCATGTTGAGGTTATATTGTCAACTTTGCTTAAAAAGAATGGAAACTATGTGAATGAGGAAGAAAAATCCATCGCATTAAGTAAAAAAGATAACATTGTTATTGTTAATAAAGTATTTGCTACTTGGTAGTATGGTGGAATTTATCTTACTTTTATTTCTTTACTAGGAAAAGATATCAGAGAACTTATCTCAAGATCAAGAACGTGTTGCCACTGAAGGTGTTCCATCAAAGATTAATGCCTATCTAGATGATGTCATTGGCAAAGTGTACGGAGCTGAACATTCAAGTCGAGTGTGTGGTTTAGGTGTTGGTGTTTGCCCCACGAGTGTTTTCAAGATGCGCAAATATTTCACGCAATCTGACAGTGTTGGTAGCTCTAGCCAAAAAATGTCGAGGAGTTACAAAAGGAAGTGCGCACTTTGAAAGAAAAGCTAAATGGATATGAAGAGACTAAGGAGCAACTTTCACAAACACAAGATCAACTTAAAGTTCTCCTTAATTTTATGAGAAGAAAATTTGGTGATGAGTTACCTACTTTCAACCAAGGTTTCCCTCCACCTTAGAAATATAATTTCTTATAATATATAGAAATTGAAGTTAATAAGAGTTTTTGCACTTAGATCTATACTTTAAGTCACTAGCAAATATCATGTTCTATTTCTTGACATAGTGATTGATATTATTAAAATGATACTCATTCATTAGTGTTAATTAGTAAACATTTGTTTACATTATGCTTTGACTTGACAGGTTCTAATTCTCATAATTAACGAGTAAAGTTCATCTTGATTTTTGGACTTCAAATGGAAGAATTGTGTTTTTTGTTGTATGCAAGCAAATGGAAGAAATATGCTGCTATTTGGATTGCAAATGGAAGGAATGGATGTTTAGTGGATTGTTTTGCTTTTGCTCTAGACTATTTTGATGTTGTCAACAATTTTTGTATGTTTCATTAGTTTATGTATAAAATTTTAGAATGTTTTACTACTTTGATCAAAGTTTTTTTGTTGGTATAAACCATTTTATACTTTTATATTAATGATAGTTTTAAAATGTTAATTAGTTATTGTTGTTATATTGGTTAAGAATGTCTTCCTGATATTACAGTATTTGGTTTGACTTTATTGTTAGAAAGATATGACAAAAACAGGAACAAACCTGCAATTGATATTAAAAAAAAAAAACATTTAGCCACGGTTGGCCCGTAGCAAATGCGAAAACAAAATATCTTTTCATTTTATCATTTAACACGATTTTAGCTGTGACTAACTGTAAAATAATTGTGGCAAAAAATATGTTACCACAACTCTTTTAGGCGTGGCTAATATGAATTGTAATCGTGGCTAATAAATTGTGATGCCCAGCTACGCCACGGGAATGGTTAGCGTGGCTAATTTTATTTGCCACGATCAATTGGCAATTTTGTCACGGTTAAGAACGTGACTAAGTAGCGTTTATTTTGTAGTGATATATTATAACATAAGTTGTTGATGTGCATTGTGTGTGAGTCTTAAAAATTTTGGAATACTGAATTCGATTACTGAGTCACCAAATTATAAGAGTTTAGTCTGTTTTGCTAAATTCAAACTCTCGTTATTTATACTTTTATTATTATTATTTTGTATACATATATTTATTATATATGTATTAATTATAATATATTTATATGTGATGTATAACATTATATATTACATTATATAATATTATACTTTGCAACAAATATTATGTTATATATAAGGCTAATGAAGTATATAAGTAAAAGGTGCAGATATTCCAACTAAGTTTTTACTCCAACTCTAAAATTGTAGTACCTCAAAAAATTTATCAAAAAAAAAAAAAGAAAAAAAAACAAACTTGAGAGACTCTACTGTTGGAATGCAAATTTGTTAGAATTTAATTATGAGTAGTTAGTCCCACATTGACTAGGAATTGAGGTTATATTGAATATATATAAGGAGAATGACCCATAAACTTATTGCCTTAAGATTTTGGGTTGAGATGTTGTGTCTAAGTCTCTTAAGAATCCTTGATGTTTAGTCCATTCCAGATGTCGTGCTCCCCCAGACTCCCCAACAAGTGGTATCAGAGCCTGGTTTGGCTTGGTGGGGGGAGCAAAAAGCACTTGGATCAAGTGGATCAAGAGCAAAAAGGACTTGGATCAAGTGGATCAAGTCTAGTGGTGGGAACTCATAATTGAGGAGAGATTTGTTGTAATTCAATTATGAGTAGTTAGTCCCACATTGACTAGAAATGGTGACTATATTGGATATATAAGGAGAATGACTCATAAGGCTCCCCCAGACTCCCCAACATTTACTAGTATCCAAAGATTGATACAGATAGAAAAAACAACAAACAATTGTCTTATTAAAATTTTTACTAAAAAAGCTCAATAAAACAAAATTATAGTATAAAAAATAAGAGTGCAATACAAACAATAACCTAACTAAAAGGAAAACACAACAATGAAATAAAATAAAAAAGAAAATCGGGTATGAGTAACAAACCCAAAAAGGAAACAAAATACTATGGAAAATGAAAAACGGTAACTTAAATTGTTGGTGGAAAAATTTGGAGCAATAAAAGAAGGAATATAGTTCCACCCAATAAATCATCTCTAAGAAACTCCAAAACAAGACAATTTATTGATACCATTATTTCATTCGCTATAGATATAAGCAAACTCGAATTGATTGAAGAAAACTAATTGAAGGTAGTTACACAATTTCGAAAGTAATGTCCAAAGAACGTGATATAGAAATAAAATGATAAAATTACCTTTAAAAAATCACATTCTAACTAAATTTTATATCATCCCTTTTGATTAGCAGGATTAATGGCTTATATGATTGCCTTTAACTTTACATGAAAAACATAAGAAATATCAAGATCGAACACAAACAATGTGTCACTGCACTACTAGGATCTCTAAAAATAACATCACCTCCCTCGTGTGAGATGTTATCTAGGTGATAATGTTTCAAAACTTTTCTAAGACAATTGTAAAATGTTTGTTAGTTATAAGATAATTAATATTAATCCTCTTCCTGACTTTAAAATTAATACATCAATATACATAGATATAATATTGTCATATATAAAATTATAGATTTAATTTATATATACAGTTAATATAAAATAATTTATACACTATCAATCAATTACAACAATTAAATCATTCGAAAGATTTAAATTTATCAAAATTAAATTTAAAATCATTCTCATGAATACTTGTGATGTATTAAAAAAATATTATCTTATATATACATGGATATCGTCTTATACTTTCTCTAATAATAAATAATAATATATATTTTTTATGTTATTATTATACTAATAAAAATATGGATATTGATGAGTTTGTTTATCCACTTCTTTATATTTATATATATATATATATATATATATATATATATATATATATATATATGAATCGTGATGGAGTTTAAACAAATATTTTAAAAGTATTGAATTTTTAAAATTTTAATAGATAAATTAAATACAGTATTTTATTATATATTAAAATTTTAAGTTGTAAAGTAGTAATGTAAATACATAATTTTTTTGCAAATACAATTGTAAAAAAATAACAAATTGGATTAAAGAGTTGCACGAGTTTACGAGTTTAGAAGAGATGGAATCATAGGTATAAGATATTGTTTTAGTTCACATGTTTGGAGAGGATAAAAAATTTAAACAAAAAATAGGGTTAGTTTAATTGAGTTTTAACAATTTTGATCACAAAATTAACTCAAATTGATGAATAGTATGTTGGTTTGTTTTAGTTCAATCACGTTGATATTAATAAAAATTAACATACTTATTTTAAAAATAAAAAAATTCTTTTTTAAACACTAAATTTTTTATATCATTAAAACAAACACTTTTTAAACTTCAATGAGAAAAATGATATATAGATGACTAAAAAATATTTAAATACAACACATATTTAAGATAACAATAATGATATAGTCTAATGATTTTATCAATGGTCGATTTTAAAACAAAGTAAAATTATACTCAAATTAATCGAGATTCAGTTTATTTATTTCGATTCAGATTGAATTTGAATCTAAAAAGAAAAAATCAATATAATTGATATTAATTTTTTTTAATTATTAGACATCAGTTTAATTTTTATATCTGTAGACGAAACTCAACACACATTCATTTAAAATTTAAATTGAAAGATGTGATATATTTTTTTAATTTAATATTTAAATCTTAACCACATAAGTGTACATGATCAAAATAAAAACAAAAAATCATGTAACTTAAAAATGAATCATGTATCATTTATATAATTTTTAATCATAATTATATGCATAGTTAAGTCGCTTCTCCTCCCATGTAACTTATTCGGCTTCTCCACACAAGAATTTGCGCACCAACTACACTATGTGCCTTTTGTCTTCGCAAATGTTGTTAATTGAGAGAAAAAGAGTTGTTGAGGATTCTCCATATAAAACTCTAACTTAATTGAAATGTTATCCCCAACGAGACCCTTAACGTGACACGTTAGTGCTCCTAACTCGGTTAAATGACAAGACACTAAGAGAGGCACCTAATTGATGAACATTGCGAAGGAAATGGACTATTTTAGAAGATTGATCAAACATGACACTCAATATGATGATGCATACTCAAAAATTAGATAGAGATTTCCAATGTTTACTATTTGATAGTTTATAATTATAGTTAAATAAAGTTTCATCAAATATTATTTGAATTATCGATTAAACTCAAATATTTTTTATTTATCTAATCTTAATTAATTGGAGTTGATACACGAATTTTAAATTTTTTTTTTTATCATAATTTTCTATTGTTATATACTTAAAAAACTCAGACTGGGTTAGACCACATAGTTAAATAAATAATTGTATATAGTTAAATGATAGAATCGTAAAGTAATCTATTTGTTGGTTTAGATGATGGTACTCGTGCAATGTGTCGTGTCGGCTTTGGTTTCACGTCTTCACTAGATTCTGCAGTGGATAACATTTTTCATAATTTTTAATTAAAGGTAATATAATAAATTAAAGTTGAGTATCAGATTCTGAGGTTGCATTTTTCTTTTTTATGTAAAGGTTGCATTTGTTGAATACTAATATTTAATGCATACATCAATATCACCTACAATCTTAATAAAGACAGTATCCGATTGATTTCAAGATAAATAATTAAATAATAATATCTGAATATTTTTTTAGGAAAAAAATTAATTAACAAGTAAAGTTAATCAATTATAATTTAAAGTATATAATTAAAAAGTTAATTATCAAATAAACACTTTATTGTAAAAAATTTATTTAGTTGAACAATAAAATTATGACATTAAATATAAAGTTTGTGTATAAGTGATTTTAATCTCTTTTGAACATAACACAAATTATTGAAATATAGAAATAAATTGAACATTTTTATGTACAAAATTATAAGTACGAATTTTTTAAAATACCAATAAAGTAAAATTATTATTTTTTAGAAATTAATGAATTTGTCAGTGAGAGTATAATTTTGAAGATAAAAATTTAAAAATAGCTTTAATTAATAAAAATTATCAAATATATTATTACTTTATCTGTTTTTAATATAAGATTCTATGACAAAATTAACGTATATTAAAAAGTACTTGGACCGATAATTTTTTAATAAATTTGTGTTATTTTTTTTATATTTGCCTTTCTAATTATTGATATTATAAATAACACAATAATATTACATTTTTTTCGATGTGAATAAAATATTAAATAACGTTGTTTTTATAAAAAAAAATAATTAATGCATTTTTTATTTTGAAAATAGTGTTATATTAAGGAAAAAATAATTTAAAAAATGAAAATCTTATAAAAAGAGATTAAATAAGTAGTTTTTTATTAACTCACACACTTAGTGTCTCATTATCAATGTAAGTGTAAACTAGCACTCCCTTGGTCCCAAATTATTATGTAATTTTAACAAAATTTGTTTATCCTAAGTTATATATCGTTTTACTATTATTTATTACTTTTTTTTTTCAATTCTTTTTATATATCTTTTGCAATTTCAATAGTAAAGGATATATTTTTGGAAACTAACTCATAATTTCTCTTTTTTATACAACATCAACTACATTTTTTAATTATGTGAAATTGACAAAGTGATATATAATTTAAGACAAAGAGAGTAGTAATAAATAAGATAAATAAAATAATATAGTCTACCAAAAAATAGTTAATGTAACTTTAAAGTTTGAAAAAATTAATAAATTAAAATAATTTTTATTTTTAAGAAATTGGCAGTTAAAAAGAAAAGGAAAAAATACTATATTCGTTCTTAAATATAAGAAAAAGTTAGACAACATAAATTATTGTATTCGCTCTAAAAATAAATTATATATATATATATATATATATATATATATATATATAAATAAAGGTCAAATATAACTCAAATAGGCTACAATTAAAAGCTGAAGAGTAGCCGCACAATGCTACAGTAGAAAAGATGAAGAACCAGCCGCACTTGGAGGAAAAAAAATAGAAAATTGGCACGGGTGATCGATAACAGTCCTAGAAAACTTTATCTGTTTTCACCTAAATTTGAGTATGTTGTTTCATTCAATTAGCTAGTCAATTAAACACAATTTTTCATATCTTTAACAACCCGATTTCTCCCTAAAATACCTGACTTCCCCATTTACAAAATTCGTTATTCTACACTGTTCTTCTTCACCGTAAGTCCGATTTGAGTGCAACCAACGCCAAAACGATCTTGTGAAAAGTGGCTATATTATCCACTGATTAATTTTCTGGTTTATGGTAAGTTTCCTTGACCGATTTTCGAAATTTAATTTTTAGAGTGTCTTCTCATAATCTATTTTTGACGTTTACCCATAAATTGTCGAGTTAGAAGGACAAAGGTTGTTTGCTCATGGAATCATATTCGTGTGTGAAAGCATCGAAACATGAGTATAATATATTGTGAGATGAATGAGAAAATCGTATTTCCCAACGAATCATTTGGGGCTCACTATCGCTACGTATCGAAGTAGTCCTTTGAGTGATAAATTAATTAATGTGCAAAATTGAAATTGTGATATTAAAATTTGGAATAGAAATACTTATAAGGTGTTGATTGATTCATTAAATGTGTGATATTTAATTTTATTGTGATATTTGATTTTATTTTGTTATATGTTGGACATTTGATATTATTGTGATATTTGATTTAATTTCGTTAAATGTGTGGCATTTGATATTTATTGTGATATTTGATTTAATTTCTTTAAATGTGTGGTGTTTGATATTATTGTGATATTGGCTGTTGAATTAATTTTATGCATATGTTTGATTAGATGAGTTCAAATGATGTTATAATAAAAGATGGATGTGTTGTGATAATTTTATGTAATGATGATAATGTGATTAATAATGGTGATATGATAATTTTGTGATCAGTATATGTGATGATGTATAATTGATGATAGTGATGCTATAAATTTGTGACGAGTTTATGTGATGATGATGATGTGTATATATATATATATATATATATATATATATATATCAATTTTTATTCTTTCAACTTTATCCTATAATTAAAACTAGATAAAATATATTATTATGTATCTTTTTCATTTTCGTGGAGTTTGAATCTCCTCTATTTTTAAAAAGAGAATGAGGTTTGAGAAAGAGACAAACACAAAAGTTGAGTCTATATAAGTTGAGAGGACAAGAAAACCTAGCAACCACTCCTTTTTTTTTTTATTAGCGTCCATTTTGTCCATTTTTCTTTTGCACCTAGTAAGGTGATTTTTGACCAATTTTTAATCCATAACCACCCTTCTAAATCATTTTCTTCCTTTTTTTTTTCCTTCTAAATAAGTGATTTTCACACATATTTAGTTTTTTATTTCATGTTTATTTGTGATTTCGTCGTTTTAGTGCAACATTGTTTTTGTTTGTTGTCTTGGTGCAACATTGTTTTGATTTTTCATCTTGTTGTGAAATACTTTGGTTCATATTGACAAATCAACTCCGATCTAGTGTAGATTTAATAAATGACTTTTGAGTTTTCAACGTTACAGTTTTGAAAACATGAGTATTTTAGACACTTCAATTTTATCATATTTGTAGATAATTTTCCTTTTTATAGTATTAACCTAGATGTTGTGAAGGTGTTTGCAAATTCATCTTTTGCGATTTTAGCGACTATAAATTATATTATTATTGATCGATATGATTTTTACCTGTTTGAATTAATGAATTCCATTTTAGTAAAAAAATAAAGTGTATCTTCAAATGATAATAGATTTACTCATATGACGACAAATATATTGAAACTTTCAAAAATTTGCTGCTAATAAATACTTATATTATATAAAAAGTATATTTATAGTTTTGATATACCAAAAAAAAGTTTCATATTGTTTGATAATTGTTGGAAATGGTGATGCCTTTAATGAAAAATGCATTGGAAATAATGATGGCATTTATGAGTTAGTGTTGATGTGAATTGAAAAAATTGAGAAGTCCCACATTGGAGGGATACCACACATTAGTAGGGTATATAAGGTGGAGGTAATGAACTTGGGATGGGCCCCAAGGGGCACCCCAATTTTGTGAAGGAGGGAGAATGCAAGCAAATTGACTACCACACGCGTGCGCCGCCGCCGTCGTCCGTCCGGCCGGCCCGGCTCGGCTTTGTGGTGTATTATTATTTTGCCTGAAAATTAATTAATCAATCTTTAATTAATTATTTGATTACTTGTGTTCCATCTCTAATTGAAACGTTAATTACGTAACTGTCCTCCACCTAGTCATATCTGATCCAGTCATCATCCCTGATTTCGTGCGTCTGTTTTGCCCGGTCAAAACCCTAATTTTGGTCTCACGTTTCTTTGTTGTCCGATCAATAGTCAGAGTCAACCTTCCTAAGTTTGGGGCGCACGAATTTGGGGCGCACGAATTGTGGTCTTGGAACACACGTTTCTGAGAGCACTTGGAGCGCACGTTTCCATGGATCTCTCAGATCCAGTTGCGATTTTCCACTATAAATAGAGGGTTCTCCCCAGTTGGAAAAACACACCAAAAACACTCCGCATCCGAGGCTTTTCTCTCTTCTCCCCCTTCTTACTGCTTCATCTCTTTCTTCCTTTTCGAGTGGCCATTGTGCCACATTACGAGTGTCAGTCGAAAGACTGCCATACTGCGAGTGTCAGTCATAAGACTGCCATATTGAGGCTGTAATTCTAGAACGGTTTTCTACAGTGCAGTAGAACTCCGATACAGAGAACTGGGCTGTTTTATCTTGGGGACTTCGTGGTTGATAGTCTGCCTTGCACAATTTTGGGCAGTGCCTCGAAACGTCTTAAAGAGAGCGACCTAGTCCGCGACTCAACCCAGTAATATTTTCGGTGGCATAAAGGTTTTCGAATTTCAAAAACAACAATTTTAAGACGTTTTCGAACTGCCATGTCTACCGACGAAATTACTGGGCCAGGTTCATTTGCTCCTGACTACAACAAACCGTTTCGGTTTGAGGGAAGTCACTTCAAACGATGGCAACAAAAGATGTTGTTTTTTCTAACCACGAAAAAGCTTGCCAACGTTTTGAAGGATGACATTCCTGTTGTACCAGAAGAAGGTGAACAATCTGTAAAGGATAAAATAGCTGCTGAATTAACCCAATGGGAAAATAATGATTACTTATGTAAGAATTATATTCTTAATGGACTTGCTGATGATCTGTATGACTACTACAGTCCCGACAGCAATACTGCTAAACATGTTTGGGATGCTTTAAAGAAGAAGTATGATACTGAGGAAGCTGGAGCCAAGAAGTATGCTGTTAGCCGCTACCTCAAATATCAGATGACAGATCAGTGGAAACTCAGTCTCATGAAATCCAGAAAATAGCTCACGAGATCATCACTGAAGGTATGTCCCTAGATGAACAGTTTCAAATTGCTGTTATTATTGACAAATTGCCCCCTGCTTGGAAAGAATTTAAAAATTCTCTTAGGCATAAAACTAAAGAATTCTCTCTAGAAAGTCTGATAACCCGCCTTAGAATTGAGGAGGAATCTCGCAAGCAAGACCAGAAAGATGAAATTCTTCTTGTGGCAAATAACAAGAAAAAGAAGTTCATCGGAGCAGTTCTGAAGCCAAACGGAAAACAACTGAAGAATCAGAACCGCACTTCAAAGAACATCAACAGGAATGGGAACCACCAAAGGGTCCCAATTGTCAGGCAGCCACCACCTCCTAGAAATGGCCCTCTCCCCTTTCTCTGTTACTATTGTGGGAAAGAGGGTCATATGGCACGCAAGTGTAGGTACAAGCCAGACACTGTAAATCAGGCCAACTTGACCGAAGAGCAATTCGTTGCAATGATAACTGAGATCAACCTAGTTGGTGGATCAGATGGATGGTGGATAGACACTGGCGCTTCACGCCATGTCTGCTATGATCGTGCTATGTTTAAAACATACACTGCTACTGAAGATAAGAAAGTGTTGTTGGGAGACTCTCACACCACTAATGTTGCTGGAATTGGAGATGTGGAACTAACATTCACATCTGGAAAGACCTTAATTCTGAAGGATGTCATGCACACTCCAGAAATAAGAAAGAATCTGGTCTCAGGGTTTCTTCTCAATAAGGCAGGGTTTACTCAGTCTATAGGGGCAGATTTGTACACCATTTCTAAAAATGGTATCTTTGTTGGGAAAGGGAACGCCACTGATGGCATGTTTAAATTGAATGTTGAAATGAATAAGATGTCTCCTTCTTCTTACATGTTGTGTGATTTTTATATTTGGCATGCTAGACTCTGTCATATAAATAAACATGTGATTTCAAACTTAAGTAATTTAGGCTTCATTCCAAAATTATCTAAAAAGGATTTTGAAAAATGCGATTTTTGCAGTCAAGCCAAAATAACTAAGAAATCCCATAAATCAATTATTAGAGAATCTGAACCTCTAGAATTAATACACTCTGACATATGTGAGCTTGACGGAACACTAACCAGAAATGGAAAACATTATTTCATCACTTTTATTGACGATTGTTCTAATTTTACTTATGTATATCTCATGAAAAATAAAAGTGAAGCGCTTGACATGTTTAAAATATTTGTGACTGAAATAGAAAATCAATTTAACAAAAAGATTAAGATGTTTCGTAGTGATAGAGGAACATAGTATGATTCCGACTTGTTTATTGAGTTTTATAAAACCAAAGGAATTATACATGAAACAACTGCACCATATTCACCTGAAATGAATGGTAAAGCTGAAAGAAAGAATAGAACTCTTACTGAATTAGTTGTTGCTATAATGCTTAATTCTGGTGCTGCATCTCATTGGTGGGGGGAAATTATTTTGACTATTTGCTATGTTTTGAATAGAGTCCCTAATTCTAAAAGCAAAACATCTCATGAGATAATGAAGAATAGACAACCCAACTTGTCTTATCTTCGAACCTGGGGTTGTCTGGCTTATGTCAGAATCCCCGATCCCAAGCGAATCAAACTCGCCAGTAGAGCCTATGAATGTGCATTCATTGGGTATGCAGTAAACAGCAAAGCGTATAGGTTTTATGACCTAAACGCGAAATTGGTCATATAATCAAATGATGTTGACTTCTATGAAGATAAATTCCCTTTCAAATCAAGAAATAGTGGGGGCAGCGGACCAAGTCAAGTTCCTGTGACAACGAGCACTGAAAGCAACAAAGAAGACGAAACGGAAACTCGAAGGAGTAAGAGAGTAAGAGTTGCTAAAGATTATGGACCATAATACATGGCCTACAACATAGAAGAGGATCATGCGAACATTAAAGAAGCTCTGTCATCCTTAGATGTAGATCTACGGCAAGAAGCTATAAACGATGAAATGGATTCTCTAGAATCTAACAAGACCTGACATTTGGTAGACTTGCCTCCTGGTTGAAAACCAATAGGTTGTAAATGGATCTTGAAAAAGAAACTGAAACCCGATGGATATGTTGATAAATACAAGGCTCGCCTTATAGCCAAAGGTTTTAGACAAAGAGAGAATATAGATTTCTTAGACACTTTCTCACCAGTCACTAGACTAACATCCATTAGGGTGCTTATATCACTTGCGGCTATTCATAACCTGGTGATACACCAGATGGATGTTAAAACAGCCTTTTTAAACGGTGACCTGGAAGAAGAAATCTACATGGAACAACCTGAAGGTTTTGTAATTCATGGACAAGAAGACAAGGTCTGTAAGTTACACACCATATGATCTAAGTGTGAAACTTTTCAATTACACTGGGGAAGGTGTTAGACAAACTGAATATGCGAGCATCATTGGCTGCCTCAGGGATGCCCCTGATTGTACTAGACCCGACATTGCCTATGTCGTGGGATTATTGTGCAGGTTTACTAGTAGACCTAGTATGGAGCATTGGCACGCTATGGAAAGAGTCATGAGATACCTGAAAAGGACCATGAGTCTCGGATTATATTATCGAAGATTTCCTACTATCCTTGAAGGATACAATGATGCTGATTGGAACATCTTATCAGATGACTCCAAAGCAATCGATGACTATATTTTAATATAGTGAGTGGTATTGTATCTTGGAAATCGAAGAACAGACGGTATTGGCTCAGTCCACTATGGAGTCTGAAATGATAGCACTGGCTAATGCTAGTGAGGAAGCAAGCTGGTTGAGATGCTTGCTAGCAGAAATCCCTTTGTGGGATAAGCCGTTACCAGCTGTGTTGATCCACTGCGATAGTACCGCGGCTATTGCAAAAATTGAGAACCGTTATTACAACGGTAAGAGACGACAAATACGTCGTAAGCACAGCACAATTAGAGAATTACTTTCTAAAGGAGCTGTTATTGTGGATCATGTACGCACTGATGAAAATTTAGCTGATCCTTTGACGAAAGGATTAGCTAGAGAGAAAGTCCAAAATACATCCAAAAGGATGGGACTAATGCCTATAGATAAATGAGTCACTTATGATGGTAACCCGACCTAAAAGACTGGAGATCCCAAGAATTAGGTTCAATGGGTAATAACAAGTCATAGTGATATGAGATGAACATGCTATGTTTTATATGAGAAGCATGATTCCTGAAGCGATAAAAGGATGAGATAATAGAAACTCTTAATGAGATCTATACTCTATGTGGAGTGAGGTACTTAGCTACAGGAGTAATCTTGATAGACTCACCTACGTGAATGTGGAAGTGGGGGGCGCTTCCTATGGAATTTCGAGGCAGAATTCCTAGAGCGTTCACTAGACTGGGATACACGTGTATGGCCCTAAACGCACATGCTTTTTAGAATACACCTAATGAAAAGGTTGTGTGTGAGTTTGATGTCAGAGATAGAGTTCAAGACTACGAGTTACTCTTGTTGAATCTGAATCCTACTCGCTATGCAAAGGTTCAAGTCGAAAGACACCTTTGTTTATGCACAATCTTATAGAAGCGTCTGACGCTATTCAAAAACATATTTTTTAAATTCAAGTGGGGGATTGTTGGAAATGATGATGCCTTTAATGAAAAATGCATTGGAAATAATGATGGCATTTATGAGCTAGTGTTGATGTGAATTGAAAAAATTGAGAAGTCCCACATTGGAGGGATACCACACACTAGTAGGGTATATAAGGTGGAGGTAATGAACTTGGGATGGGCCCCAAGGGGCACCCCAATTTTGTGAAGAAAGGAGAACGCAAGCAAATTGACCACCACACACGCGCGCGCGCCGCCCTCGTCCGTCCGTCCGACTTGGCTTGGCTTGGCTCGGCTTCGGCTTTGTGGTGTATTATTATTTTGCCTGAAAATTAATTAATCAATCTTTAATTAATTATTTGATTACTTGTGTTCCATCTCTAATTTAAACGTTAATTACGTAACTGCCCTCCACCTAGTCATATCTGATCCAGTCATCATCCCTGATTTTGTGCGTCTGTTTTGCCCGGTCAAAACCCTAATTTTGGTCTCACGTTTCTTTGTTGTCCGGTCAATAGTCAGAGTCAACCTTCCTAAGTTTGGGGCGTACGAATTGTGGTCTTGGAACACACGTTTCTGAGAGCACTTGGAGCGCACGTTTCCATGGATCTCTCAGATCCACTTGCGATTTTCCACTATAAATAGAGGGTTCTCCCCAGTTGGAAAAACACACCAAAAGCACTCCGCATCTGAGGCTTTTCTCTCTTCTCCCCCTTCTTACTGCTTCATCTCTTTCTTCCTTTTCGAGTGGTCATTATGCCATATTACGAGTGTCAGTCGAAAGACTGCCATACTGCGAGTGTCAGTCGTAAGACTGCCATATTGAGAGTGTAATTCTAGAACGGTTTTCTACAGTGCAGTAGAACTCCGATACAGAGAACTGGACTGTTTTATCCTGGGGACTTCGTGGTTGATAGTCTGCCTTGCACAATTTTAGGCAGTGCCTCGAAACGTCTTAAAGAGAGCGACCTAGTCCGCGACTCAACCCAGTAATATTTTCGGTGGCAAAAATTGTTTTCAAAGGTTTTCGATTTTCAAAAACAACAATAATTAAGACTAAAAATAGTATATAAACATCTACGCTGTTCAATCCATTGAGCTACATTTCCACAAAGGACAAATCGTAAGGATTCATATAAGATCCAAATCCACAAAGGTCTCTGCCATGTAATATAATTAAATATTTTCTATATATTATAAATTTAAGTTTTAGATTTAAATATATTTAAGATTTAAAATAAAATATCATTAGCATATATAATTTATATTTCTGTCTATAATATTTTGTTATGTTTATTCTTTATTTTAAAAATTCAATATGTTTTTAAATCAAAATTTAGCTCTATATATAAAACTAATAAAAGTGTTATATAAAAGAGTTTTTTCCTCAAATAGTAAATCTCATATATTTCCACAAATAAAACAAAAAAAATTCTATCAATGGACTATCATTTGACTGACACCAAAAATTCTACCTTATATGAAAATGAAGACTAAAAATGATTTAAAAACACTCTCACTTTTTGTGTGAGAGTTCACACAAGATCCAATACAAATAATACCTCGTAAATATTGTAATACTACATACTTAAAATCAAAATAATAAAATCATTTGTGGAAGTCAAATCTACAAATTAAAGTCTCTGTTACGTACGAGTGCTGAAAAATCCTTTTGCCCCTTAGCCTAAATAAATCTAAAACACGTATCCTTGACTAATTGAATGAGTAAGCAAACTTAATTAATTGATTGGGTACTTAAAAATGGAAATATGAAATTAAAAAAAATTATAAAAATAAAATCACACTTCAACAATATTACCAGAGTGTATATATATAAATTGTTATCAAATGTGGCATTGGCATTGGAAATATCATGATTTATTCCACATAGATAAATATCTAATGCTTGAATAAATGGAACACAAAGAATTAATGTGCAATGGGTCTGAGAGTGAAGTAATAAAAACTTGAGCCAGAGCACATGGTATTACTGGCTTTTGGATAGGATTTCAGCTGAGGATTAAAGCAGAGGTATAAAGTATTTCACTTTTCACATATAGTAATTATGTGAACTACAAATCTATTTTCTATTTGGTTGTTCTACTTTATATAGGACAACTTCTGATCTAAGGTGAAAGCCGTTTCCCTCTAACTGACCCACCCACCTTTTTTCTTTTTGTCTATAATTGTAATTTTATTTACCATATACAAACTTTTTTTTTTAAAATTAACTTTATTAATAAATAAAAGCTTAGTTTAAGAATAAACTTTAATTTATACAATGTAATAGATAAACCACCAACTTTAATTACAATTAAAAAATTTATATTAACAAAAGAAATTAAAAGAAAACATGAAATTCCTATTTAAAGTTGTCATTAAATGACGAGTAAATTAATAAAAAAAATTAATTTTTCGATCTGTCACTATAATTTTAGTTTTTTTAGCAACGAAAAATTTAAAATAGAATTTACTTATAAATTAATTTTTTTTTTAGTTTGAGTCAAAATTACACTGACTATAAGTAGAATGCTTAGCTATTTGTGTCTATTAATCTGATTGTGACAAGGTAAATTTAATCTTAATTAGTTGTATGTATTCTTCCTTTTGTTTTTCACATGAGTTGAATGGCCTATGGTAGACGTTGGGGGGCATGGAATTGATTCACATGAAGGTGAACAGAAATATATTGTTGATATTAACTTCCATTTATTAGTTTTGTTAGATGTTGGTACGAATAAGAATTGCTTTTAGGGCTTGCCGGCTTAGGAATTAAAAGGACCTAACTTGTTGTGCACATTGTGTGAGCTTTGTCTTTTTTATCTCAACATTTATTTATTTGTTAGTATAACACTGCAATTTGTAGTTGGGTATCACTTCCACACAATCAATACATGGGATTAAATGAAAATAAATTTTTAATTTCTATAAAAAAAAAAACTTTAATTTTGGTTTATAATTTTTTTACTCGCTTCCTGTGTTCATATTTTAGAAAAAAAAAAGTGTTTTTATGTTTTTTTTAAAGCAAGTGTTTTTAAGTTATCAACGAGTCCTTACAAAGAATTAAATGCACCATTTTTGGATAATTTAGACCAACAATATATGTTAGTAAAAAAAAGACTAACAATATATGTTTTGATTGTAGGCCCTTGGGCTGGCTCGTTATAGTTACAACAAGTTTGTTGAAAGTTTGGACTTTATAGTCCAAATTCAGATTAAGACTGACTCCAACTTTGTCAAGTTATTAGAAACAAAAAAGTTGATTAGAATTTATTAGTAATAAATTAGTTTGTTATCTATTTATAGAGTATCTTATTTACTTATTTTCTATGATTTAATCCAATCAATTCATTCATTATGTTTCTCAATATATAGCCACATGAGTATCTATATTTTCTAGCAATATTTCTCTCTTTAATTTATGGATTTGTAAGAGATTAGAATCAAATTACCAAGCAGCTTACCGTAAGCACAAGTCTAATTCAAGCTTACCTCAATGTGTGACTTGGATATTGTTACTGCATTACTTTGCATTCGTTCTTCGTATTTAAATAAAAATTAAAATGTATTTAAAAATATTTTAAAATTGATCGGAATAAATAATAATACAAAAAATGGCAAATAATAGTATGTATTATTAAATATGAATAATGATGTTTTATATGTTAGTTGAGAAGATCAAATAACTTTAGAAGAGTTTAATAAAATTTTGACTTTTTGAAGAGACTTTTATCGCATAGCGAAAATTATTTAAAAACGTGATGGAATAGAGTGTTAGAGCATGTGAAAATTTATTTTTTTAAATTTGTTTGGTATTACAATTAACCATTTCAAATTTAAAATATCATGCACAAGAAAAACAGTTTGATTGAATCTAGTATAAGATGAAAGTGATTCAATCAAATTTGAAGTGAATTAGAATGACTTAGTTGATTACACAAATGATAATAAATCAAAGTAAATAGAAAAATTAATATTGGACATAATTCACAATTGTTGATGCTAGTTCAAAACATTTTTCTAACTCAAATTTAAATCATGAAAATATCTCAAAAATAAAATTTTAAAAGTCACTTATCTTTTAAATTATTTAAAAAAAAAAGAAAATATTTTGCACAATTGATCACAAATAATGGAAAGTTATAAAATGAGACACTTATTTATAACCCTTATTATGTAACTAAATTCTTAACTTCCCAACAAACTTACTCTAACTAACTTTACACGTGTATTTTTTAACACACTCCAACAATAGATACCCTTTCTTGATGTTTATCACCCAAAGATTCACGCATAAACAAACTTTGAATTAAACAATAAAAATATTTAGTCTAAATTATGATCTTGAATGCATGAAAAATGATTAATGGTAAATAGGTAAAAGTGTTTTTATTAATGAACGAATATTCAAATAAGTATATAAAGAGACATAAATTAGTTGACAAAAGTACAATGCATCTTTACGGAAAAAACTAATTTTATAGGTTGTGTGAATCGACTTACAAGGTTTGTGAAACAATTCACCAGTTTTTTGAAAGTCCAAGATTTCATCATGAAGCATTGTAAGTCGATTTATATGAGTGCTAGTCGACTTACAAAGCCTCATGGAGATTTAGATCAGAAAACTAATGAACAAAAAACACACGTAACAATTTGCTAGCCGTTTCGTAATTTCTTTGGAGATTTAGGTCTAGACATTGGCACTTCCCAGTGACTTGTTTGATTACCAAGTGAGAATTGATGTTAAAGATAGTTCATAAACATCTACACTCATCAATCCACTAAAACACTTTTTTATTTGTAAAAGGCAAAGTCGTGAAGGTTCACACAAAATATAACATGGAAATTACCGAAAAAATGCGGTGCAGTAGATTGTAAAAGAAATTGGGTTCGATTAAGGATATTGATGGAACTAGCTAGCTGAGATTTAATACCTTTTTTTAGGCTTAATTGCAATTTTTGTTCTCTTACTTTTACCGATTCAAAATAGGTCCATCTATTTTAAAATCTGAAAAGTTTGGTTATTTCCTACCATGCTGGCCGGGAGCCTTCCATATCATGAGATGTAGTCTTAATTGAATCATCAAACCGAGATAACAAAACGCCATCCATTGGCTTACAAATCTCAAGGCACATATTATCAATTAAAACTACAATCTTATGATAGAAAGGACCGTAGCAAGGATCAATAATCAGATGTTTTCTGATACACAAGATCCTCATAACTGAGGCGAGTGTAGAGCATACTTGCATCTCTAATAGGGTGTTTATGATATGAACATAATAACTAGAGCTTTCAGAAAGAAGAGAGAACTTAGAGGAACATGTTTATAGTTAAGAACACTTAACGTTTTATTTCGAATGCTGCTTGAGCTCATATGTTACAAGACTCCTCCTTTTATAGCCAAGGAGTTATACATAAGACAAAGCACACACTATTCATGATCATGTCCTATT
Organism: Cicer arietinum; assembly: GCF_000331145.2. Taxonomy (NCBI): domain Eukaryota; kingdom Viridiplantae; phylum Streptophyta; class Magnoliopsida; order Fabales; family Fabaceae; genus Cicer; species Cicer arietinum. The sequence continues at coordinate 43,666,055 of NC_021161.2, forward strand.
ACAAGCATTATTGAATGTCTCTCAATAATTGGAGACATAATCATGACACCTATACTATTCATGATAAGCATTATTGAATGCTTTTCAATTATTGGAGACACATTTATGACACCTTTTGACTATTATGCAACATATGGACGAAATACAGACTATTCAAGCAATAATTATACAAGACATGCAATAATTATACAAGATATCATCATGACACTTTTGGACTCATTATCCTTTAGAGATAGGTTCGTGACTTGGTGACAAATTCTGATCTGACAAGTACTCCTCTGGGAAATAGCTAGGAGAATACTCTGGAGAATAGTCTGGAGAATACTCTGGATCATACTGCCAGATGTCTTCTAGCATCTCTTTCAAAGTTTCTTCTATGGGATTTTCGGCAATATCTATATCCATGGGATTTTCTTCAAAATTCATTTTTGCAAACTGTCGCTCAATTTTTATTTTAGAGTTCCGTTCTTGTCGAGTAGAGCTTTCTCCCGTCTCTTGTATCCTTCCTATTTGCCATTGAGAATTGTTGAGTACTTTATGACTGGTGCATGAAAATTCTTCTGGACTAATCGGCTGCCATTGGGACGGAAGATCTCCATGACTGATACATGTTGTTTCAGCTTGGGTTTTTTCCTGATCATGAAGATTAATAAAATTGAGATAATCCATTAATTCATTCATAACCTTTAAATTTGGAGGATAATCTTCAATAGTTTCCCATAGATCAGCATAATTTGCACTAATGAGGAGTTTAGTCCTAGAATCTGTCAGATATGGTCTATGTATTATGAAAATCGTTTTAAGTTTACCAACAGCTTCCTGTGTTAACTTCGTTCCTTTGACCTCGTCTAAGACCGGTTCCAATTGTTTTCTCCACCATTCCAGTGGAGAATACCATCCAAGTGCAGTCCAAATTAAGGAGGTGTGATTTTTTGGATTTGTCAGGTGCTTGTACATTGCTTCAGTTGGGACATAGATAGGCATAACATACAAGCTAGTTGCACACCAAATATACCATAGATGATTTTCAGTAAACTTACACTTTGGGTCTATCATGAATGGTAAGTAGAACGGTGTGTCTATACGGAAAGGGGAGTGATCTGGAAATCTTTTCATTCCTTTCATAATTTTTACCATAAAATAAAAAAGATGATTCTTGGCGTACTCTTTGAGCCTAGCTGGTGAAAAAGACGGTTCTACCCCAGGAGGAAAGTCTTTAATGGTAGAGCCATGAGTTGGTAGTGATTTGAGCATAAGAATCAACGGAAATGGATGTTTATTCAGCGGCAAGTAGGCTACAAATTCTCCCTACAGGAATCAAATTTAAGCGAGAATTTAAACCTTATTCAGGGATCTTAAAGTTGTATTCCCTTTCTGAAGTTCCTGCTGGATACGAAGAAATCAAATCCAAACTACTCAAACTCTGTGCAGACAATCATGGACAATTCTCTCATCTAAAACCTCTTCACTAAACATCTTCCTCAAAGATGCTCAGGTCTATTCAAAGTTTGATATGAAGTCGGGATTTTGGCAGTTGGGCATTGATCCAAATGATCGTTACAAAACGGCGTTCTGCATTCCCAATGCTCAATACCAATGGACAGTATTGCCATTTGGGCTTAAGGTAGCTCCCTCACTATTTCAAAAGGCCATGACTAGGATTTTCGAGCCCATTATCGATAGTATTCTCATTTACATCGATGATGTGTTGTTATTTTCAAAAGATGAAAAGGCTCATAAACAGTTATTGGGCCAATTTACCCAAATAGCCCAAGGCCATGGGATAATGTTATCCGAGAAGAAGAGCCAGATAGCCCAGACGAATATCGATTTCTTGGGGATGCATTTCTCTCAGGGAAAATATCAACCACAACCTCACATAGCCCAAGAACTGTTAAATTTCCCAGATGAAAACCTCACGGTCAAACAAATCCAGCAATTTCTCGGGATAATTAATTATATCCGGAATTTCATCCCAAAGTTGGCTAAATACACGAGTCCACTATCACAGTTGCTTAAGAAGAATCCCCCACCATGGGAACTAAAGCACACTGAAGCTGTAAAAACCTTGAAAAGGATTGCCCAGACTCCACCTGCCCTGAAAATTCCTGGAAATGAGAAAAGAATTTTACAAACTGATGCGAGTGATCATTATTGGGGCGCAGTCTTGATAGAAGAGATCAATGGAGTAAAATACTATTGTGGTCACGCTAGTGGACAATTCAAGGAAGCCGAAAAACATTATCACACCACTTATAAAGAAGCACTTGCAGTTAAGTTGGGAATACAAAAATTTGACTTCCACTTGAGGGGTTACCAGTTCGAGGTCCAAATGGAACTCTTCTTTCCCTAGAATTCTTGAATTTAAGAATAAAATGCCTCCAGATCCCCAGACTCTTAGGCTCAAAGATTGGTTTTCGAGATATGATTTTACGGTAAAACATATCAAAGGAAATCAGAACTTGATTCCTGATCTAGGTATGAATATGATAAGGAGAGTGAGTAAGAAAGGAACCGCTAAATCATGGAAACAACCGAGTCTAAACAACCTATTACCATCACCTCGTCAATATCCCTTCCAAAAACCTGTAAAAAGACCGACTCCCATAAAATAGAAAACCTTATCGAATATGCTTATGTTCCTGATGATGTACAAATTGCTGAAACCGTACCACCTCTTTTAAGCCCATATAACATCTTTAAAAGACAAAGATCTTTCACCAGATCTATTAGAAACCTGATCACAACTGACCGTCCTCATATGAAAGAGTATGTACAATCTTCACGACTTGACCAGTGCAGCCTCAGAGCGACAAATCAAGAGCAATATGTTGATTTAGAGATTCCGCAGAGTCTTATAAATCATTGGAAAAGTGAGGGATACACAGCCTTGCACTTTGGAGCTGTTAGATTGATCCTTTCTCTTCACGGAAGGAAGAACCTCCCTGTTTTCTGTAAGATAGCACTGTTAGACTCTAGCTATCTTCACTATGAGAACACGGTCATCGGGACTGTCCTGACTTCACTACATGCAGGAAGCGTAGTTCTCACTATCTTCCTAAATTACAACGTAAGTCTTAACGATAGTACCTTGCCAACACGGCTAAAAGTCCAAGTTCAGATCACCGGAACTGATCAAATTCCAGAAGCCTTGTCTGCAACTCTTCATCACCAAATAATCTATCGACTCCAAAATCATTCGATAGATTTACCACTCACAGGATGTTCTTCGGATTCGTTATTGGTAGTCACCAATAAAGAAGAAGAAACACCCACTATTGTCCAAATCCCTAGAAGGATATCGAGAGAAGAATTGACACAGCTGATTCCCCTTGAATGGATCACCAACTATGAAAAGATGCAACAAGATAGAAGGCCGATCCAATCTCAAGAAGCAACTTTCAGGAGATCATCTGTTGACAAGACAGTCAAGACGATCTTCAAAAACCCAGATGAAGGAAGTAGCTCATCTTCTCAGATCTTTCAAACTCTTATGATTGAACCAGTGCTCGAGGAAGACTGGTGTCCTATCCATGCGGTTACAACCGATGGAAAACCCGTCTATACGGACAAAATAGACGGACATTTCATTTGGGATGTAGATCCTACCAAGTGTGACCCAGACTGCGACTGCTGGATGCATGATGATGAAATGGATGAATATATCATCCGCCCAAAAAGGAAAAATAAAGGTAGGTGTAAACCACCGCCACCTCCACAAAGAAGGACTGATCCGGACAACGGTCCTTGGGTAGGAATCCGGAAAAGAGCTCCTCCTCTCCAGATTTATGAAGAAGCTCTTAGGATCCTCAGAGAAGAAAACCTTATTCCACCAGATGATCCTGACCTTATTTCATGGTCTCCCTCAGACCATTATAAACCTCTAGAACCTCCAAAAAATGTCAATCCAATCCCTTTCTTCATGTACACATCTTTTACACCAGAATATGGCCAACAATTTCCTACTTTGGAAAGAAAGGTAGACCCAATCACAAACAGGTCATCCAAACCTTTCATACAACCCACTGAAGTCCAGCCTGACGGAAAGCTCAAACCCTTAACCCAAGCAGAAGAAGTTTTAAATTGGCAATCAGAAAACATGGTTGCTCAAAATGACTCTCTTCAAAATCTGAATAGAAAGATAGACAAGATCGCAGAAAAAATAGAAGAAACAGATGACGATCTCAGATTTCTGTCTCAAAAAATGCAGAAGCATTACAAGACCTTAAAAGCCCAAGTCTCTCAGTTAGAGCGTGACTTAAGGAAGATGTTGGACGAAAGAACTTTTGGCCAAGACTTTGACCGAAAGGAAATAGCATTCAGAAGTCTGCAAAGCCAAGTGAAGGAGATTGATGACTTCCTAAGAGCTTCCAAAGAAGAAGAACTAAAACCCGTTGAAGATCCTTTCCTCAACCCTCCTAGCTTTCCATCCTACTTTTCACGGCCAAGAAAAGTATCTCCCTTCTACCCTACGTATGCCTCATCACCTCCAGATTACATCAAATACATACCCTCTGCCTATAGACTAAGACCAGATAGAACTACCAAGACCTCGACCTCCAGGTCCAAAGAGAAAACTACTTGTTTGAGTGTATCATCCTCTGATTCTCAGGATGTTGCCGAAACACCTCCTCCAAAAATCCAAAAGGAAGAAGTTCCAGAAAAAGGCTTCCAAGCCATGACGATCACCGAGGACCAAACATTTCCATAGGAAAACAATTCTCTTCCAGATGATTCCTCTTCCTTTGGACAAGATGATTCTTCCCAAAAGGCATCAAGTGACGAAAGATCTGAATCCTTTTCATCAGTACCAGAACAAGAATCAGAATCTGAAAAGAATTATGGAGGAATTTCCAAATTCTTCATGGTAAATGTAAAAGAAGAAGGATCCACTTATGAAGAATCACTCGAAGAAAATCTAGTCTCAGGGAAGTCAAAGATAAATAGTGGACCATGGTTCACGCTTGATGATATCCCACCTAGTCTTTGGAGAAAAAGACTCCTTGAGTTTGGCGCCTGGCTTGACACTCAAATGATGAAAACATGTGCAGACACTTACAAGATTATTGAAGAGTTTTGCTGTAGAATGACTGGCACATTGAAAGAATGGTACCATAATCTTGGTCCATTAAAACAAGATGAACTACACAGATTAGTAAATACTACTGCAGTCCTTGGAATTCTCCACAATGAATTCATTGGTGATATGGAGATATTTGACAGGTAAAACAGGCAAGAGTTCTTTGAGATGAGATGTTGTTCCCTTAAAGTCAAAGATCTTGAAAGACACTATCACAGGATGACCTAGAGGTATTATGTCCTCAATGGTTTCAATGATCATACCCTAAAAAACATATATATCTCATCACTGCCACAAGAACTCCAGCCAGAAATTCATAGGATGATAGCAGCCGCTCGAAAGGATGTTAAAATCTTGAGCCTCGGCCAGATACACCAGATAGCATTAGAAGCACTTGAAAAGCTTTGTACATTGCACCAGCATTTCTCAGAAATTGTGCAACAAAAATCCAAGTTTATCAAGGCATGCAAGAAGCCTTACCTGGAAATCAAGTGCAAAGATAAAATATGTAGTTGTACAACAAGAAAAAACCATCATCGGCAAAAATACACCATACCTTCTAGAAGCTTCAAGAAGATAAAGAAAAAGAAAGCTTTGAAGTTCTTCAAAAAGAAACCGTTTAGGGGGAAAAAAGAAAATTAGAGGTGTTTTGTCTGTGGAGAAAAATGACATTTTTCTAAGAGATGTCCTAACAAGACCAACAAAGCCGCCAAGTTGATCAACTCCCTCCAACCTCTAGAAGGTGATCTAGAATCCTTGTATTCAGAACAGAGCTCTGCCGATGAAGAAACAATTTTTGCTCTTCAAAACTCCTCCTCAGATAACTCTTCTTCAGACGAAGCGACGTTCGCTGAATCAGAAGACGATGGATGTTTTCCTATTTACTCATTCAAGGAAATAGGAAGTACTTTACCTACTCCTCCTCTCCCTTGTGTGGAAATTCATATCCTCGCCTCAAAATTTTCTCATCCCAAGAAAGTTATAGCCTATATGGATACCGGTGCACAAATCACAATGATGAACCCAAGCATTCTCCCTACAGAAGCATGGGTGAAACATGCTGCATACTTTGTAGCAGCAGATGGAAAGACGTTCAGGACAGATTTGATGACAAAAGAAAAAATTGGAATCAGATTCTTCCCCGAATGTATAGTTTGGACGAAGGTCATTGGTAGTAGCCTCCCAAACAAAGACATTGTTGTGGGAATGGATGTTTATTCAGCAGCAAATAGGCTTCAAATTCTCCCTACAGGAATCAAATTTAAGCGAGAATTTAAACCTTATTCAGGGATCTTAAAGTTGTATTCCCTTTCTGAAGTTCCTGCTGGATACGAAGAAATCAAATCCAAACTACTCAAACTCTGTGCAGACA
>NC_021161.2:43672886-43674743 GCF_000331145.2 Cicer arietinum
CTGATAGAACCCACAAAATCCGAATGGGCTTGCCAAGCATTCTATGTGGAAAAGAGATCTGAAAAAATGAGGGGAAAAAAGAGGTTGGTCATTGATTATAAACCTCTTAACCATTTCCTAAAAGATGACAAATTTCCCATTCCTAAAACCTCTTCACTAAACATCTTCCTCAAAGATGCTCAAGTCTATTCAAAGTTTGATATGAAGTCGGGATTTTGGCAGTTGGGCATTGATCCAAATGATCGATACAAAACTGCGTTCTGCATTCCCAATGCTCAATACCAATGGACAGTATTGCCATTTGGGCTTAAGGTAGCTCCCTCGCTATTTCAAAAGGCCATGACTAGAATTTTTGAGCCCATTATCGATAGTATTCTTATTTACATCGATGATGTGTTGTTATTTTCAAAAGATGAAAAGGCTCATAAACAGTTATTGGGTCAATTTGTCCAAATAGCCCAAAACCATGGGATAATGTTATCCGAAAAGAAGAGCCAGATAGCCCAGACGGAGATCGATTTTTTGGGGATGCATTTCTCTCAGGGAAAATATCAACCACAGCCTCACATAGCCCAAGAACTGTTAAATTTTCCAGATGAAAACCTCACGGTCAAACAAATCCAGCAATTTCTCGGGATAATTAATTATATCCGGAATTTCATCCCAAAGTTGGCTAAATACACGAGTCCACTATCACAGTTGCTTAAGAAGAATCCCCCGCCATGGGAACCAAAGCACACTGAAGCTGTAAAAACCTTGAAAAGGATTGCCCAGACTCCACCTGCCCTGAAAATTCCTGGAAATGGGAAAAGAATTTTACAAACTGATGCCATTGATCATTATTGGGGCGCAGTCTTGATAGAAGAGATCAATGGAGTAAAATACTATTGTGGTCACGCTAGTGGACAATTCAAGGAAGCCGAAAAACATTATCACACCACCTATAAAGAAGCACTTGCAGTTAAGTTGGGAATACAAAAATTTGACTTCCACCTGAGGGGTTATCAGTTCGAGGTTCAAATGGACAACTCTTCTTTTCCTAGAATTCTTGAATTTAAGAATAAAATGCCTCCAGATCCCCAGACTCTTAGGCTCAAAGATTGGTTTTCGAGATATGATTTTACGGTAAAACATATCAAAGGAAATCAGAACTTGATTCCTGATCTACTCTCCAGACCAATGAAGCCTATCCAGATTGTCACCAAAAAACACACATTTCTGTTGATTCTTATGCTCAAATCACTACCAACTCATGGCTCTACCATTAAAGACTTTCCTCCTGGGGTAGAACCGTCTTTTTCACCAGCTAGGCTCAAAGAGTACGCCAAGAATAATCTTTTTTATTTTAAGGTAAAAATTATGAAAGGAATGAAAAGATTTCCAGATCACTCCCCTTTCCGTATAGACACACCATTCTACTTACCATTCATGATAGACCCAAAGTGTAAGTTTACTGAAAATCATTTATGGTATATTTGGTGTGCAACTAGCTTGTATGATATGCCTATCTATGCCCCAACTGAAGCAATGTACAAGCACCTGACAGATCCAAAAAATCACACCTCCTTAATTTGGACTGCACTTGGATGGTATTCTCCATTGGAATGGTGGAGAAAACAATTGGAACCGGTCTTAGACGAGGTCAAAGGAACGAAATTAACACAGGAAGCTGTTGGTAAACTTAAGACGATTTTCATAATACATAGACCATATCTGACAGATTCTAGGACTAAACTCCTCATTAGTGCAAATTATGCTGATCTATGGGAAACTATTGAAGATTATCCTCCAAATTTAAAGGTTATGAATGAATTAATGGATTATCTCAATTTTATTAATCTTCATGATCAGGAAAAA
>NC_021161.2:43675344-43679246 GCF_000331145.2 Cicer arietinum
TCACCAAGTCACGAACCTATCTCTAAAGGATAATGAGTCCAAAAGTGTCATGATGATATCTTGTATAATTATTGCATGTCTTGTATAATTATTGCTTGAATAGTCTGTATTTCGTCCATATGTTGCATAATAGTCAAAAGGTGTCATAAATGTGTCTCCAATAATTGAAAAACATTCCATAATGCTTATCATGAATAGTATAGGTGTCATGATTATGTCTCCAATTATTGAGAGACATTCAATAATGCTTGTAATAGGACATGATCATGAATAGTGTGTGCTTTGTCTTATGTATAACTCCTTGGCTATAAAAGGAGGAGTCTTGTAACATATGAGCTCAAACAGCATTCGAAATAAAACCTTAAGTGTTCTTAACTATAAACATGTTCCTCTAAGTTCTCTCTTCTTTCTGAAAGCTCTAGTTATTATGTTCATATCATAAACACCCTATTAGAGATGCAAGTATGCTCTACACTCGCCTCAGTTATGAGGATCTTGTGTATCAGAAAACATCTGACTATTGATCCTTGCTACGGTCCTTTCTATCATAAGATTGTAGTTTTAATTGATAATCTGTGCCTTGAGATTTGTAAGCCAATGGATGACGTTTTGTTATCTCGGTTTGATGATTCAATTAAGACTACATCTCATGATATGGAAGGCTCCCGGCCAGCGTGGTATCAGAGCCTTGATTCTAGAAGAGGGGTGCATATGGTATGAATATGATAAGGAAAACTCAAGTTTTTATACGTTTTTATTGTGATTTTATAGATGTTAATAATTCAACACCATCGTACAAAAAGTTATGTCATTTAAAATATGTCATATCATTATTTTTTTGTGGAAAAAATATGAGGGAGATACCAAAACTCTTGAATTTTATAATAAAATGATGAATTTTACAAAATAGTAAAAATAGGGAATAAAATTGTAATTATGTTTTTATATATATTTTTTAGAAACACCAATAATTTTAATTATATATAAAAAAAAAATCAAGAGTTAATTTCAAAGACAAGTAGCCAATAAAGCTGTTAAGAAAACTATATTCATACAGCTTCTCACTATTTATTCTATTAGAATACTCTGTAAGTTATATTGGATGAAAAACCTTGAACCTCTATTTTTTTTAAAAAACTCAAGCACGCAACGTAAGTTAAAAAACAAGCTTTAGTAAAAAAATAAGCTAACCAATAAAATAGGCTAGCAAAGCAATTAAAGATTCGTCCTATGCCAATACTTAATTTTTTTTAGACTTTTTTTTTTACTCAATCATTAGAGACTTTGAAGTAATATGAATTGCGGCTATAATAATATACTAGTATACTTTGGTTTGCTATCTTCATTTGTTGGAACCAAAAGAAGAAAGATAACAATAGATTAATTCTCAAATTCCAACCAACCTTACCTAATTGGGAGATCAAGAATGTTCTAATTACGACATTTTTGGTGTATATAGAATGTGAATTAACGTGACAAAACAACTTATAATTCAGGGTTATCTAGGACGTTGAGCAACCGTACTTGTAAAAAAGTTACAAACCTCTTTGTATTGGGATTTATTTCTCATCTATCCAAGCTTTTGTTGGTGACACCAAATTTATTACTTTTTCTTAATTAGGAGATTATGAGCAGCAACATATATACACAAGTCCTACCCACTTAGACTTTAGTTTTAATATGGTTTTATTTTGAAATCAATATTTTTGTTTATAAAATTTTTTAAATTCAATATTGAAATCAACAAAGTTAACACATCACATAATTTTTCTTTTGGTTAAAATGATTATTGAGATTGAAGAGAGGGACACCAAAGATAACCTGTATATAAGTGTGACAAAATATCAAAGAAGGACTTCAATGTATTTTGTTTAATAAGCAAATGTTAATAACATACTTTCTCAATACTCATTCCAATACTCGTTCAATTCGATGTCTTTTAACTCATCAATTAAACTATTTACCTAAAACATGACTTCAATGTATTAATTTATTTATGAAGTTAACTTGAATGTAAATGAAAAATATTATGCGTATACCCTTGATATTCCGATATAGTAAGGAATTATGCTTAAATATCTATTTTGATTTGGATAATTTGTAATCTGATTACATATATATAATGTTAATGAGGAATTTTACAGTACATTAAAAAATTAACACGTTTTAGTACTATCAAAATTAAACTACTAATAGTTGAAGAACATGTCACTTATGTATCAAAACGCTTAACTTAGTCAATTTTAATATACTATAGTAATACATACATGAACAAATTAAAAAAAGTTACTCGTAAAAAAAATCATAGTACTGATCCACATTCTATTTTTTATTGTACCGTAGAACTTGTCGATGCTAATAATTGATAACAAATAAAAGATTTAAAGACTAAAAAGTCCAATTAAATAAAATAAACTCCCAACTAACATAAATTCCACATTTAACTTGAATATCTACATATATTCAAATAAATTGCATTCTCTATCGATTTTGTTTTTGTTTATTTATTTATTTATAATCTCTATCATTTTTATTTTGAAAATTATATTCAAACAAACTTATATATTTCATGTTTGAACCAATATAATATTCTTCACTAAGTTATTGATTACTTAATCAACGCATTGAGACAAAAGAGGATCACTACTAGAAATTGGCGTTTTTCATGCGGCATTTCCTGCGGAAATATATCCGCAGGTGATACTTAAGGATTTTCCTGCGGTTCGGGAATAATTGAGGAATATATCTGCGGTCAGGAATCCGCAGGTAGGACGGCAGGTAAGTTTTTTTTTGCTACGGATTTACATGTGATTATCTATCCGCAGCAAATTTCATATTTTTACAAAGGATTTACCTGCGGTAAAATCCGCAGGAAATATTCGAAGCAAATTCCGCAGCAAATGCATTCCAATTTTGAAGTTTTTACCTTTATATATATGAAGTAGTTTTTATTTTTATATAAATAAAGTAGAATTGTTTTTTAAATAAATAAAAAAGTAAGACAAGTTCCACGGTTAGGGATAACAATATAGTCTGCACAAGTTGTGTCTACCCGAACATGTCTTTATTTATGGAAGAAAATTCGATTTGATTGAGTGTGAATTTGCCTTTAAATTAAAATTATAAGGCGAAGAGGGTGTCGATATCTACAGGAACCCATTGTATAAAATATCTATGTTTTTATGTTTATATAAATAAAGTACATTTTATGTTTCTATTTTTATATAAAGGCTTAATTGCAGTTTTGGTCCCGCTATTTTAGCTAAATCGCGAAAATAGTCCCCCCATTTTGTTTCTTCCCAGTATTGGTCCCTCAAACAGAATTTTGGTCCAAAACTTAATGAAATTTTATTTTTTAAAGTCGTACTACACCATTTATGATCATAGATTTCAAGTACAATTGTTGCAAATAAGATCTCGAGACATAGTGTGACTTAAATAAATACAAAAAAAAAAAAATTCATCAAGTTTTGGATCAAAATTATGTTTGAGGGACCAAAACTGAAGAGAAATAAAATGAGAGAACTACTTTCGCGATTCAATTAAAATAAGGGGACCAAAACTGCAATTAAACCTCGTATAAATAAAAGAATATTGTTTTTTAAACAAAATAAAAAATTAAGAAAAATTCTTGAGTACTGACAAATGTGTATTGGTAATATGAACATTTTGACTTGTTTCATTAATGTAATGTACTTTTTATAATTTTTTAAGATATTAAATTAGATGTTCTGATTTTTTTCTTTATTTTAGAATAATTTTAAAAAATAAAACATATAAATTTGATAATAATAAATTTAAAATATAATCAAACTTATTAATAACTAACATTTATTTAGTTATTAATAATTTAATTTAATAATAATAAAATATATTAATTTTTAAATGTATGAATTCTACAA
>NC_021161.2:43681166-43769362 GCF_000331145.2 Cicer arietinum
GCCTCCGCATCACTAGCGTCAATGGCTGAAAATTTTCAGCGTTCTGCAATTGAATTTGCTTGTTCTATGTAACACAACTCTTCCACCCACTTTCGTACCTTTCAGGTTTCCTCTTTTTTATATGTCTTCCACCATCTCATTATTATTTTATTCTAATTCTGCATATTCGTTGCGCCATAGATAACATAGACAAGATCATATTCGTTGGCACTGATATGCAGAAAGAACAGGCTATTTGTTGTATGTTGAATTTTCGCATGGTTTTATTGTATTGCTTTTTTATTTGTTTTGTGGGATATATTTTTCACCTTATGAGGAACTAGCATTTGGGGGATATCTATAATTTGTTGGCAATTATACAAGCAAAGTTTTCTTGCTCTGTGGGTGATCTTTTAGGTATCTAGATTTATCACCAATTTATGATCTTTAGCCTTTTTGTTTTGCAGATGTATTGATGGTAGCACGGGAGAATCCGGCTTTAGGTGTCGGTTTTGCTATTTCTGTTGCGCTTCTTGTTACGAGGGGTATTTTCCCATCTTTTGCACATACAAGTAACAAGTTTTCCTGCACCGTACTACTTAAGTTTTTCTTAAAATGTTCAATTAAGGAATTTTGCATCTTTAATTGTATATTGTTACAAGGGGCTATACTGTGGCAAAACTGGGGAAACTAATGCAGGATCAATGCTTGTTTCTTTTTATTTGTGTAATTTCATTACACTCCTTTCTCTTTTTGCTATTAGGTATGTCTTTGCTGTCACCACTAGAAATCAGCATAGTACGTCGTACTAAAACTCATTGATTTCATGATTTGACTCTTGGCAGTTTCCTTTTATTGTTGAACTTCTCACTTGCATTTGAATTTCCAACAATATATGAATTAAGGACAATGAACCACAACAAAGTATAACAATAAACAAATTCTTGAATAGTATCCACAATTAGTTTCACTTCACTAATAATCCATGTTAAACACAATAAACTATTTGTTGTGTGAAGCAGTCTTATTTTTATCCTCAATCCTCACATAAAATGCAATTCTATTTATCCCTGTTAATTGTTGTTATATGGACTGGTATGCAGTTTAAAAATGATAAAGTTAAAGTAAGTTTTGGTTGATAATTAATAACTTTTGTCTCTATGTGCACTGTTTTGCAGGTAGTCACAAATCTACTAAACAGTGAACATTGGTCTGAGACCAATAAAAATTTAACCTTTCTGATGTAATTAGGATTTGTTGGATTTGATGAAGATAATGGAGATGATGACATTGATAGCTATCATATTGAATAGTATTTGTTTTTATTTTATTAATTTGGTTGTATCATATACTTGATCATACTTAGTTTTTTTTTTGGATCATGCTTGAATTAATGCTTAGTTTTGATTTTTGAACATGATATAAATTGTGTCGGAGTATTGCAATAGTATTTCAATTAAAGACTAATGTGAAATATTTAAAAAATGTATTTATAATAATGTTTTCATATATTTTTAGTTGAACTTTTCATATAAATAAAGAATTAGAAGAAATTTGAAAATAATATTGAGGCAAAAATTACCTGGGGATTTTCGGGTGCAAAATTTCATATGGATTTACCTGCGGATTTTCATGCGCAAAATTTCATATGGATTTACCTGCGGATTTTCATGCGAACAATATTTGCAGGAATGGTGCTACAAATGTTTCTGCATGAAAAGTTGTAAGAAAATGCTTTAAGTTTACTAGTTGTTTGCTGCGGAATTCATCTACTTTTCCTGCGGATTTATCCGCAAGTATATTACCTGCGGATTTAAAAATCCTCAGGAAACAATTATCCACGAAGGTTTTACGTGGGGAATTAGTTCCGCCAATAAATCCGCAGGTAACGTGTGTTCCTGCGGATTTTTAGTTGAAATCCGCAGGAAAATCCGCAGGTAAAATGCTGATTTCTAGTAGTGGATTAGAATGGATTAGTTCACTCATTTTATTCTTTTTATGAATAGGTTTTTCTTTTCTTAAAAATTAACAATGATAAAAAGTTATTCCACATAAAAAAGCATAATGAAAAATTATTTTCAATGAACTCGAACAGTGAACTAAAAGAAACCAAATGAATTTTAAAAAGAGATTTCAGATTTAAATTTGAAAAACTCACTTAATAACTAATTTACCATATTCGTTTATAAAATAAAAATCAGCTTTCTTGGTACCATTAATATTTTCTTTTCTTATTATTGTACCAAGTTATATCCATATTGCAAATGTTACGTACACTACACTTAAAATATTTAAAATATTGGTAAGTAACCTAAATAAATACAAAAATTAGAAACACCAATTTTAGGTGTCCAAAAGCATCCAGCTACCATACTTTTCTTTTATCGTTGGTGTTAAGTAATCAGTCTTTGCCAATAATCTTTGCTTATAATCTTCTATTATTCACTAATATATCCACCAAAAAACATAGAGAGAAACAGAGGAAAAAAAAAAGAGGTGGTTGAAAAGCTGATAAACTGCCTTATAGTCCTAAGCAAAAGAGACAAAGTCAAATAAACCAAACTTCATTTCCTTAATCATATAATCTTATATAATACAACAAACAAACAAACCAAATATTTCATTCTAGTGAAACATTGAGAAACTATAAAATAAATTAGAACACACAAAATCATAACAAATCATCACTAACACAAAAACAGAACTAATCAATAGTCACCAAATGAACTCTGTTGTCTCTGAATTAGAAGGCACCCTTCTAAAAAATTTAGATGTATTTTCCTACTTCATGTTAGTAGCATTCGAAGCTTCAGGTTTGATTCGCTTCGTCGTGTTATTAACCCTATGGCCCGCGATTCGGTTCTTAGAAATTTTCGGCATGGAAGACATAAGTCTCAAAGTAATGATCTTTGTCTCAGTAGCTGGAATTCATAAATCTGAAATTGAATCAGTTTCAAGAGCTGTCTTGCCAAAATTCTACATGGATGATCTTGACATGGAAGCTTGGAAAGTGTTTAATTCATATGATAAAAGGGTTGTTGTAACAAAAATGCCAAGAGTAATGGTTAAGAGGTTTGTGAAAGAGCATTTACTTGCTGATGAAGTTATTGGGAGTGAATTAATTTTCAATAGGTTTGGTTTTGCTACAGGGTTCGTTCATTGTGACTCAATTACTTCAGTTTCTGAAAGTGTTGCTAAAGTTTTCAATAATGAAGTTATCACTTTAGGTATGACAAGGATTAATACAACTACATCAAGCAATCACTTGTTCTCCAAGCTTTGCAAGGTAACTAACTATAACTAATTATTTAACAAATTTTAATTTTGATTATAAGAATGCAAAAGCTTGATTTTGTGTCTAAAACATTCGTATTATAATTTTGTCTAAAATGTCATTTGGAAATTGATTAAGTTGTCCATTTGTCTGTCGAGTAACAAAATCTGAGTATTTCTTATTTAAATTTTACTTTCGAATAATTGAATGACATGTTATCTATGATATGTAACAAAGAGTGACATTTTTTATATTGTTGTTTAAACGTATAGGAACAAATCCAACCACCGTATAAAAAAAGCCAAAAGAACAACGACAACCAACTCGTGCGACCACACCCGGTGATCTTCCACGACGGGCGTCTGGTGAAGCGACCAACACCATCCACCTCCCTACTAATCATCTTGTGGATTCCAATAGGAATTTTACTAGCCATAATCCGATTAACCTTGGGAGCCATTTTACCCTTTTGGGCCATTCCACACTTATCAAGATTATTTGGTGGCAAAGTGATTGTGAAAGGTAAACCACCTCATCCACCCTCACATGGTAACTCAGGTGTCCTTTTCGTTTGCACTCACCGCACCCTCATGGACCCCGTCGTTCTTTCCTCCGTTCTCCACCGTAAAATCCCGGCAGTAACATACTCCATATCTCGATTATCAGAAATTCTCTCCCCTATTCCTACTGTGAGATTAACAAGGATGCGAAACGTGGATGCTGAGAGAATAAAACATGAGTTATCAAAAGGTGATTTAGTTGTTTGTCCAGAAGGAACAACGTGTCGTGAGCCTTTCCTTTTAAGATTCAGTGCTCTTTTTGCGGAACTAACGGATCGAATAGTACCGGTTGCTATGAACTATAGAGTAGGGTTTTTTCATGCAACGACTGCCAGGGGTTGGAAAGGTTTGGACCCGGTTTTTTTCTTCATGAACCCTAGACCGGTTTATGAGGTTACTTTCTTGAACCAGTTGCCGGTTGAAGCCACGTGTTCTTCGGGGAAGAGTCCACATGATGTGGCTAATTATGTGCAGAGAATATTGGCTGCAACGTTAGGGTTTGAATGTACCAACTTTACTCGAAAAGATAAGTATAGGGTTTTGGCCGGAAATGATGGCATTGTGTGTTGTACTTCATTGGCTGCTCGTGTAATGAAGGTGGTGAGCACATTCAAGCCTTGTTTACCATGATTATGAGTATTCAAATTAATAAGATTTTTTAATTGTTTTATATTGTTTGTATGTATGTGGGTGCCATTGTGCAAGCTTTGTGTATTTTAAGTTTGTAACATATATAGATTGTTTCTGTTTTTTTTTTTTTTTAATATTTTTTTTTTGGATTTTCATATTATTTGATTCTTTTGGAACTCTAATAAATTTCGTAGATTCAGTAATATAACCTAAATCAAAATTTTGTTGTTGTTAGAATACTTTGAACACACTTTCAGTCCATTGTTGCAATAGGCTCTAGCCCACAGTTTCTATAATGTTCTTTATTTGGGCCACATACATTGAATGCAACAATAAAAATATTGAAGTACTCACAAACTTAACCTTAGATAGTGTACATATACCGATTGGATAAATATACCAAGACAATTTTTTGATTTCTAAATATAAGATATTATATAATATAGTTATATAAGATTTTAATTGTTATAAAATTATAAAATTTTAAAATTTTGTTTTTCTTGTCTCTTAAATTTATTTTTCTACAACTTTAAATTCTCATAAATTTTTTTATCTGTATTCAAGGTACGCTTTGACACGTAATAAGCCAAACTTGCACCTAACATATTCAATGTAGGCTAGACATAGATCATTGCAAAGTCTAGCTTGATTTAATATATTTTACAACATTGTAAAACACTTAAATGCCAAATATATTTTACAACATTAATTATAGTTAAATACTTAAATCCCATATTTTTAATAGAGAAAAAAATACAACGTTGGCGTAAATTAATTTTACATTAACATCTAATAAGAATAAAAAATGTGATAGTTATTTTTAAAAAGAGTTTAATTACTATACACTGACAGTATAAAAAAAAATTATATTATCAATACATCATAACCGTTTATAATTGTGACTTTGGAAATATTTATGATTAAAGTAAAAAAATTTAAATGATCTGATAGTTGTGATTGAGTGACAGTGTAAAAAATCTTTATAATGTACTTGTATGTAAATTAAAACTTTTTACAAAAATAATTGTAAAATATGATTACATAACAAGATGATGAATTATAATTAAGCGATGATATAGAACTGTTTTACAACCATCAATGTATAACCATTGATTCGTAACATAGACCAAAAGTTAATATTTTTAGCTAATGTTACTTTACTTAATCATGACATAGTTTGGAGGGAGGAAAGTCCAAATTGTATCTTGCACATTATTTTCTTATAATTGTAATAAGACTTTAAAAATATTTTTTCTCAATTGTGTAAAAAATGATATATACTAATTTAAATAAATAATAATTAAAAAAAAGAAAGAAAAAACAGTCAACAAATTCTGTTACTTTATTCCCATAGCTAGTGTGGCCCTTGTTTCATTCCAGTGGTACAAACAAAAATTCTGTTTTACTATTATCATCATACCAGCCTGGAACTTCCGACCGACTTCACTTATGACAGTTTCAACGATCGCTTCATCATGTTTCAAAATTAAAACAAAACTCTTTATTTACAATTTGTTTCTTCATGTCGTTTTACTTATAAGAATGTGTCGTTTTGTTTATTGGACAATAATCCCTCCACGTGTCAAGCAAGAAACAACATTTAAGATATGTTACGCGTAGACAACCTTTGTTTTGTTGTTATTATCTTCCACAAGATACCATGAACATGAACCTGTCACCACCTTCATTTTCTCTTCCTTAGGATGTCCTAATTTGGACCTTCTCTCTCTCTCTCTCATCTCAAAGACAGAGAAATTATTCAGTTCATAGTTTTTCTAACCTCATATTGTAACAATATTCAATTTTGAAGCCTTTTACATTCGTAGTTTCCTAAACTTTCAAAAGTGGGGTTGCATTATTTTTTCTTCTTCTTTCTTTTGAGGTTCAAAAAGGGTATCAGTTAATTTGAATACGTAAATGTCTTCACATTGGTGTTACAGATGCAATAAATTTGTTACGGATGTATCGAGGCTAGGCATGCCAGTATGTCCTGATTGTGATAGTGGATTTGTTGAAGAGCTTGAACATTCAACACGTTATCTTCATACAGACGGTGGACGTCAAAGGTATAACTTCATAAAAATTATACCTATTTTGTGTATAAATCTCCTACGACAGTTGAACAGTGTAACTATTGTCTTGGTTGATATATCTTAGATATAAGAATCCCTATGAATGTTGCACCATGCAACTATGCATGCACGCAGATGTCATAGGGATTCAAATCAATTTTTATACATTAATATGTGTTTAAAGTATTTTAAAATATTATTTTAATAAAAGGAGATTTTACAGGAGGAGGTTCCCCATGGCGGCCGCCATGTACATGATCGGCAACCACAATAACAACCCTAATCAAACTTCTCGTCGGAGACATTGCAGAAACAATCTTAATGGAGGTGATCATCCCCCGTTTAACCCCATCATCATGCTCCGTAGCAGCGGATCCCCTGACGGGTCGAGTCGCGAGGGAGGAGAGGGTCACGGGTTTGAGCTTTTCTACGAAGATGGTGTTGGTTCCGGTCTTCGACCATTACCTCCAAGGATGTCGGAGTTTCTTCTTGGTTCTGGATTCGAAAGGGTGATCGAACAAATTTCTCATGTCGATTCCCATCGTAGTGGAAATGGGAGTCACGACCGGCAACAACTCCCAGCGTCAAAAGTCGCTGTGGAGTTATTACCGACGATTAAAATCGATGAAACACATATGGTTACTGAATCACATTGTGCTGTTTGCAAGGAACCTTTTGAGCATGGCATTTCTGCAATGGAAATGCCATGCAAACATATATACCACCGTGAATGCATTATTCCATGGCTTGAAATTCGCAATTCTTGTCCCGTTTGTCGCCATGAAATACCTTGTGAAGAATCACCACATAATAACAATAACAATAACATGTTCACTTTGAACGAGGAAGAGAATGTAGGGTTAACAGTTTGGAGGTTACCGGGTGGTGGGTTTGCAGTTGGAAGATTTT
The DNA here is from genome assembly GCF_000331145.2 of Cicer arietinum. Taxonomy (NCBI): domain Eukaryota; kingdom Viridiplantae; phylum Streptophyta; class Magnoliopsida; order Fabales; family Fabaceae; genus Cicer; species Cicer arietinum. Next base: position 43,688,591 of record NC_021161.2, read on the forward strand.
CTAGTGGATCAAGAAGAAATGGTGATGATAATGAGATTGAGAGAGAGGTTCCCATTGTTTACACAGAAGTGGATGATGCATTTAATAATGTTGGTGAACCAAGGAGGATTTCATGGTCATTGGCATCATCTAGAAGAAGGAGTAGTAGAGGTGGTGGATTTCGAAGAATGTTGAACAATTGGTTTGGATGTTTGGGAGGTGGTAGTGGTGGAGCTAGGAGTCAACGTTCAATTTCTACTACTAGAGATTTGTCTCTACCTATGTCTAATTTGAGGAGTATAAGTGGATCTCGCACCAATGGCTTGAATTCCTATCAACGTACACGCAGAACTTGGTCTATGGATGTAAATGGTGGAATGAGACCATGGTAAGGTAACTCTAACTTGGAATGATACAAAATTTGAAGCTTTGTTTATGGGTTTAGACAATGAAGGATAATGGAACTGTGAATGAAAAATACAATGTACTCTCTTTGGTTTTTAAATATAAGTAAAATTAAATCAATGAAAGTTGACAAACTTTTATTTATATTTAAGTCCAAAGTAGTAATATGTAAAATTTATGTGGAGAATTGTGTTTTCATCTTTAATAATGGTGTAATTAATTAGATATTGTGAAAGGAAACAAATATTTTTATGTCATCATCTTTATAAGTTGTTTGTGTATGTTTAAGGGAAAAACAAAAATACATTGGAGGTTAGGGATCACAATATAACTCGCATCCGCAGGTATTTATTAAAATCCGTTTGATTTGAGCGGAAAAAATTGCTTTGATTGAGTGCAGATGAGTGGAAATTTTTCTCGAAATTAAAATTTAAGAGTGGAGACGGGTTTGAGGTGGTGATATCCACCCTGCACCCAAATCTGCTCTGCAAATAATATTAATGTAATTTTTAAATTTTATATACATATAAAATATAATAATATTTTTTTAAATATGAAAAGATATGATTTTTATTAACAAATATGATTTTATTAAAAATATTTAATATTTTATTATATTAATTATAACATATATAATTTATATATATATATACACACACACACACGGAAGTTTTACAGAATTATTATGAGACTATGCGACTGGAAATTGATCCCTATGATCGAAGTTATATACTTTATAATGAACAGTACATTAGAAAACTTGAACATTAGAAGTATTTTTGAAAGTATTCTATTTAGATTCAAAAAAATAGATGAATTACCTGAAAGTATAAAAAAAATTCAATAATTAATAAAAATAGCTCAATGATTGAGAAATCACGCGTTATAATTCAATCTATCAATTTAACAAATTCTTCATTCACATAAACAAGGATATAAAAAGATGTTAATGTTACCAGAATAATAAAACAAATGAACGAATACAAGTATGGACGGGGATGAGGGCCTAAATTCTACATCCGTTATGAAACGAGAGCGGATGCGAATTTTACTCAATTAATCGGATGCGGATGTGGAAGAGGCAAAATTCACCCTCGCAATGCCCTGTTACCATCCCTATTGGAGGTGGATTTATAATCATCTGAATGTTTAAGTATTTTGTGTTTCAGAAATTGTATAATTTTATTGACTAAACTTTTATCTTATAAATTTGTATTGTCATCATAAAGCACGAGAAAATCAATAACAATATAAAAAGTATTATTATATTGACTCATGTAAAATTACATTTTGAGTCTTGATATAATATAATAAAATAATATAAGAAGTTAGAAAAACTTCATATCATAAGTGATAATTAATAGTAAATAACGCTTTCAAATTTGTAGGGTTTGTTCTCTTATCAAATTTCTACTAGACTTCTACAGCTATATTAAAAAGTTGAAGGATTTTAAAACAATTGTTTTATTAATTAATATTATCTTTTAAATAAAAAAATCGTTTATAAACTTTTATACTTTAAAAAAACACATTTAAAAAACAATAATTTCATTGTTTTTATATTTTTTTTTATAAATATTCAACATTCAGTATTATTAATAATAACAATCTAATATTTTTTAATTGTTATTTGGTAACACTTTTGATAAATAAGTGGACTGTGGGTATGGGATTGGAGAAGGGCTGAGTGATATTATTATGAAATTTGTTGGCACAAAGCTCCAGTGACATGGAAAAAAAGATTCCTTCGAATGGATTTGTGATAGAAACTTGACAATGGGAGGCTGCTAGCTTGAGTGCTATTTTTCTTCACAAATATGGGCTGCAATCAATGGTTGGATGCACTTTCATTCCTCACTCAACAATTTTGGTCATTTTTTAGTTGTTCGTTGCTCGGTTTGTGTTGCTCTACTCACTAGGGCCTACTTTCATTTCTCTGTCACTGGTTCGCTTGAAAAACTTGGCAATGTGGGTGGTGCTTTGATGCTCTTTGTTTTGTGGTGGTCGATCTGTAGTTTGTTGCCCTATCTTTTTTTTTTTGTTGAATTTGTTGGGTGGACTCACTCCCCAAGTTTAAATCACTAATTTTACTATTATTATTATTATTATTATTATTATTATTATTATTATTATTATTATTATTATTATTATTATTATTATTATTATTATTATTATTATTATTATTATTATTATTGTTCCTATTATTTGAGAAATAAAAGAAAAGAAAAATAAAGTGAGTTATTGGGCTTAACCCATGAAAAAGAAAAATAAAGTGATTTATTGGGCTTGGCCCATGAGAAAAAAATAGGATTTTGAAATCCCTACTCAAATAAAAGTGAACGGTGCCGAGAAGAAAAAAAAAAGGAAGAGAGCAGTGACGACAACCGAAAAGGTAAAGAAGAAAAGTAGGCTCCAATGGTAACATGTGTGTAACAAACTTGCTCAGTGTGGTTTACAATTTTAATATGTTATTTATACCTCGAAGTTTGTTTCTGCCAATTATTGTTGCTCTGCAGAATTGTATTTTCTATTTGGTCATTTATTTGCAAAGGTGGGGAAAAAATATTTTGCATTATTCATAAAGTTATATCTGATTTTTCCCTAACAAAGTGATATCAAAGCTCATTTGATTTGGTTTGTGCATTTAAATGAATGAGAAAAATAAATATCAGAATATGATTAAGCCAAACTCTTCTAATTACACACTTTGAAAAACTCTCATTGAAGATATATTATACAATAAAGATTTGTATGATCCTATTGAGAGTGACACTGCTAAATCCAAAGATAAATCTGACGCTGACTGAAAAAAGATGAATACGAAAGTAGTGGCCTTCATCAGACAATGGTTGGATCTTAGTGTATATCAACATGTTGAAACTGAAATAGATGCTAACAAAATGTTGGAGAAATTAAAAGAGTTGTATGAAAGAAAAAATATGCAAAATAAAGCATCCTTGAATCAGAAGTTGGTGAATATGAAATACAAAGACGAAAAAATGAGTATTTTCAAAATAGAGTGAATCGGTTGACAACGACATATATTAAATTAGATGATGAGTTGCAAGCGTTGTTATTGTTGAGTTCTTTGCCTAATAATTGAGAAATCCTTGTTGTGAAGTTGACCAATTCAACTCAAAATGGAAAGTTGAAAATGTCAATAGTCAATAGTCCTTGATTGATTCTTTTTCAAAGTCAGAAGCACTAGTTACAAAGTCACAGAGGAGAAGTCAAAATAGACACTTCCATATAAGTGATGACTCTGAAAGTTGTAGCATGTCAAAAAGCAAGTCAAGAATTAGAAAAAAAAAGTGATATGCTATAATTGTGGCAAAGCATGTCACATAAAAAGAAATTACAAATTCCTTAAAAGAGATCAATCAAGGGAATGAGATAAAGAAAAAAAGGAAGAAAAATGATAAAGATGCAGCAGCAATTGCATCTGTTAGTAATGTCTACATTGTTTGTAATGATAATTTCATAAATCTGACATATCAAGATTCAACTTGGATTATTGAATTGGGTGGCTCATATCATGTTACTCATAGGCGTGATTTCTTCTTATCTTACAATATTGGTGATTCTGACATGATAAAAATGGGTGATGAATCACTATATAAAATTATCGGTATGAGAGATGTTTGGGTTGAAACTGAGATTGGTTGCAAGCTTCAATTGAAGAATGTTAGACATGTTCTTGATATTCATCTCAATTTGATTTCTATGAAAGCATTGGATATTGAGGGTTATCACACTTACTTTGGGGGTGGTATATGTAAAATCACCAAATGGTCTATAATAGTTGCAAAGGGGAAAAGTTCTACTTTTCTCTATAAGATGTCTACGAAGTTATGCAAGGAAGAAGTGAATGCAATTGAAGACGCCTCTTCTGATTTATGGCATATGTACCTTGGTCACTTGAGCGTGAAATGACTCAACATACTTGCGAAGAAAAGTTTCCTTCCTATGAAAGGTATGTCTCTAAAAACTTGCACTAATTGTTTTGCTGGAAAACAACATAAAGTTTATTTTCATAATACTGATCCTTATATAAGGCAAAATAATCATGATTTAGTTGATACTGATATTTTTATGATGGATAGTATATCTCTTGGTGGTGCATCATATTTTGTTACGTTTATTGACGACCACTCTAGAAAAGTGTATACATTTCCTTTGAAATCTAAATACCAGATACTTAGAGTCTTCAAGCATTTTCAAGTAAGTGTTGAAAGGGAAAATGGAAGGAAATTTAAATGTATTCAATCAGATAACGGGGGTTAATACAGAGGTCCATTTGAAGAGTATTGTAAAGAACATAGAATCAGACTTGGGAAAATAGTTCCAAAGATAACTCAACATAATGGTGTTGCAGAGAGAATAAATCATACGATTAATGACACAATCAAATGTATGCTATCTCATGTAAAATTATCAAAAAAAAATTTGGGGTGAAGCAATGAAAACTTCAGTAGATTTGATCAATCTTTCTATTCCATTTTATGGTGGTGTTCCAAATAAAGCGTGGATAGTGAAATATGTCTATTACTGTCATTTGAGAGAGTTTGGCTACATATGTTTTGTTCACGTTCCAAGAGATGAGAGGTCTAAGTTTGATTGTAAATCCAAACTGTGCGTATTTGTAGGTTATGGTGGTGAAGAATTTGATTATAGATTGTGGAATCCGGTTGACATGAAAATTATCAGAAGTCGAGCTGTGATATTTCTTGAAGACCAAACTATTGAAGATTTTGATAAAGATGGTAAACATAAATCATATTCCATAAATCATATTTTATTTTTTTAAAGCCTATTACAACGCTTTTTTAAAGAGCGTTGTAAAAGACTTTCTTATTTTATTTTTTTAAAGCCTATTACAGCGCTTTTTTAAAGAGCGCTGTAAAAGACTTCCTTATTTTATTTTTTTTAAAGCCTATTACAACGCTTTTTTAGAAGCCTTTTAAAGCGCTTGTTCAAAAGCGCTGTAAAAGACCTCCTTATTTTATTATTTAAAAGTCTTTTACAACACTTTTCTAAAAAACGCTCTAATAGGTCCTTTAATTATGTGAAAGCGCAAGTCTTTTACAGCACTTTTTTTACAGCGCTTGTCAAAAAAGCGCTGTTGTATTCTCCGTTATTTTTAAAATAGGCTTAATTGCAGTTTTGGTCCCCTTATTTTAACTGAATCGCGAAAGTAGTCCCCCATTTTGTTTCTCCCCAGTTTTGGTCCCCCAAGCAGAATTTTGGTCCAAAACTTGATGAAATTTCAATTTTTTTGCATTTATTTAAGTCACACAATGCCTCAAGATCTCATTTGCAACAATTGTACCTGAAATATATGACCATAAATGGTGTAGTACGATTTAAAAAAATAAAATCTCATCAAGTTTTGGACTAAAATTCTGTTTGGGGGACCAAAACTGGGGAGAAACAAAATGGAGAGACTACTTTCGCGATTCAGCTAAAATAGGGGGACCAAAACTGCAATTAAGCCTTTAAAATATCATACAACAACACTTGTATTTAATAAGCGTTATAAAAGACGCGCTATAAAATGTCATTTTGGCGTAGTGAATAATAATAATAATAATAATAATAATAATAATAATAATAATAATAATAATGATAATGATTTTATTATTATTATTAAAGGAAGAAAAAGAAGAAGAAAAAAGGAATAAGGTGATTTTTTCTAACAATATTTAGTTTTGAATACTCCTTGTATTTCTTTGACTTTATTTTTCTAATATAATTTTGCCATTAAACAGAGGACTAAACAAATATTCACTATATATTGGAGGGAACAAAAACAATATTAATTAATCCTAAAATTATTTTTCTTGTGTGCAAACAATGGATGGATTCGTATCATTCGCAGCCAACATAATTGCTTAATTAACAAATACAAACCAAAGGGGAAAAAATTATATAAAATGTGTTTTGATTTTTTAACCTTTAATTAGTTAAAACTTTTTTGATTAATTTATTGAAAGGATTGTCTCTTAATAATGGTAATGGCCACCTCCACAAGCCAATAGATTCTCTAAAAAATAAATACAATAAAATTAAATCAAACTCTTTAACATGCCTCCTAGCTTTCTATATAAACAAGAAGTAAAATTGTTATATTGCAAGATACAAATAACAAAAGAAAGAAAGAAAAAAAAAAAAAAGAAGAGAAATATGGGTTTCAGTGAGAAACAAGAGGCTTTAGTGAATAGCTCATGGGAATCCTTCAAACAAAACATTCCTCAGTATAGTGTTTTGTTCTATACTTTGTAAGTTTTCTCTCAAAGTGTATTTTGTTTTGAGTTGTTTATTAAGTTTATTTAAATAAATAAAAAAGGGGTAGTTTAACAAAAATCATTTTGGTTGTTTTGATTAAATTAAAAATAGTATATTGGAGAAAGCACCTGCAGTAAAGGACCTCTTCTCTTTTCTAAAAGACACTGCTGGAATACAAGATAGTCCAAAACTCCAAGCTCATGCTGAAAAAGTTTTTGGATTGGTGAGTACAATCCACCGTTAATCAATTTTTAAATTTTTATTTATTATTTATTCAATGTCGATGCTACTCTTAAAATTAATAACAATATTTGGGAGATTGAAAAACAATAAAATTTACATTTAATAAGTTTATTTTATCTTTACTAGTATAGAATAATGGTTTGATTAAAATTAGAAGATGAATAAATATGGTTTGATAATATATATATATATAACCACATTGTAGTGTTAGAAATAAGACCATATATTATTAGTATTTTTCTTTAACATGAATTTCCAGTCATTAAAACATTTTGAATTGTATAGGTGCGGGATTCAGCTATTCAACTTCGTGCAAAAGGAGAAGTAGTTTTGGGAGATACTACATTGAGTGTTATTCACGTCCAGAAAGGAGTTATTGATCCTCATTTTGTGGTATGATAATATAATAAAATATTTTATTAAAGTCATTTTTTAACACAATCAATTTTATTTTATTAAAACATATTTATTATATCTGCATATAAAAAAATATTTATTATACCTAAATATGAAAATCAATATTTTTGAACAATACATTGAGTGTTTAACCACAAACAAAAAATAACATATTTTTTTAAAGGTTGTTAAAGAAGCATTGTTGAAGACAATAAAGGAAGCAACTGGAGACAAATGGAGCGAGGAATTGAATACTGCATGGGAAGTGGCGTATGATGAATTGGCAACCGCGATTAAGAAAGCAATGAATTAAAAATATAATTTGTTATAAATAAGTTCAATGAATAAAATTAATATCACTATATCTTGTTAAACAAGTTTCTACAATAAATGTTATATGAAATAATTAGTTAATATGATTTGTGTTATTTTTTACTGAAACTTATTATTTGTGTTCACACTACTAATTCTCTAGGTAAAAAATAATCACATCTTACATTGTATGAATGAAAATAATGATTATGATTACTAATTGAGCATCCTAGTTAGCTGATTTCAATTCATATAAATCATGTCAAAAATAATATCAAATCTTTATAAACAAACCATTGCCAAAATTGTATAAAGAAATTGAAAAAAAACAAATCTATAAAGAGATAACTAAAACAACTTCACAAACAATAGTTAGTTATTCGGTTGGGGAGAGAAGAGTTAGTTAGTTAGTTATATTTCAGTTAGTTAATCAACTATATCTAACAAAGTTGAAGACCATTATATAGTTAGTTATTTTTGAAGCACTAATTTCATATCACATTATCAAGTCACAATTTACAACAATTGAGTGTCAAATTGTTGAGATCAACCACCATGAATAACAACCAACCGTGGCGGTCCGGCCCTCGACCACCACCCAATTATCATCGCCGTCGTCGTTTTCCTCCTCGGCTACAACAACAATCACGAAACAACTATCGACCAACATCACCCTTTGTTCGTCATTGTCGTGCTCCTCCACTACAACAACGATCATCAAACAACTCTCAACAACTATCATCAAACAACTCTCCATCGTCGTCGTCGTCTTCGGTGCAACAATCGCCACCGCGCCCTCGTCCGAGGCAAATACAAAGGCAGTTAAGAATACCTACTTGGCCGGAAGAAGAGGTTAATGTTATATTAAAAATAGATTTGCCACCACAACCACAATCTTCTCCAAACTCTCCTATGCATGAACTAGATATAACATTGGACGTAACAATACCTACGTCGCCGCCAGAATCTCCTATGCCACCACAAGAATCACAATCGTCTTCTCGTGATACAATATTAAACTTAAGGATCTACTATAATTAAAATAATTGTATGTACTTCACTTAGAATCAAGAATTTGCATTGTATACATTTTTAAAGAATGTAATCAAGAAGAGTATTGATATTGATATTTTGTTACATAAAAAGGAAGTCTCTCTTGTCTATAACTTTATCTTATAAGTAATTTGGTAGAATTCATGAATATGTTCTTTGGATTATTTCTTGTGGGTGCTGTAGGATTATATATTAGATTTTTTTAGAAGTAATAGTTGTATCACCACCTATTTGACACCTTATCATTGATGGTGCGGTTGGCCGGCAACGGAGTTCCGGCGACTCTATGGTGGTAGGTCTCCTCTCACCGCCATTAATATTATTAAATTTTAAATAAGTAATTATTAAATTTTTTAAAAAATAAATAATAAATAAAATTATTTACATATTAATTTTTTGTGTGTGTTTAATTGGTGTTGTTATATATGGGAGTGTACATCAAAATTTATTATTATTATTTTTAATGAATAGAACTATATATGATATAGTCCTGTTTTTTGGATGCAAATATTTTTTTAAAGGAAAATCTTGTCGTTTTCTCAATAGCAATATTTATACATTTTAATATGTCCATGGCTACAATATCCTATTTGATAAGTGAAATCCTCCCTTTTGTTTAAGTTTCAATGTCCATTAAGCTATTAGGAGAATTCAATATTCAACCTCCAAACCACAATAATTGTTGGGACTGAAGGAGAAAGTATTAACAAGGCAAAATCAGGGAGGATGGGAAAATACTTTCAAATTTGAAAAAGTTAAAAACAAGTGTTTAATTTTCATTCATGGATTGTATAAAATATTTTACACAATCAACGTAGCATCGTGGATGGCAAGTGATTTTATAAATAATTATAATAAAATTAAATATTATTAATAGTTTAATAACTGTGATTAATTTACAGTATAAATTTTTTTATATTGACTATATATAAATTAAATTATTAACACATTCTTTTAAATTGTTTAATTTTTTTAACTTTATCAAAAAATAAGTAAATTAGATAAAAGGGTTCTTATTAATTAGTGGAGATTAGTTATTATATTTATAGCGTACTTTCTATCGTTCCATATCTGTAATGTAGAAGAAAGTATTGTGTTGGCACAAAGATTTTGACACATCTTTTAGCTATACACACAAGAATGATAAAAAGTAGAATAAGAAATAATAAAATAATATTTATTTGTGGTTGTGACCCTAGTATTTTTCTTGGAATTTTTTGCCATTATAACTTTTTTTTAAAAATCAAAATATCCCATTTTGAATTTTATATATCAAAATGTACTACTTTTTAATTTAAAATACCCCACTTTGAATAATAATAACAATATAATTACTTTTTGCAATTACACGAATCAATTTTTTTATATTAAATTAATGAGAAAATTAATCAATTTACCAAATCATATTTAATAAGAAAAATGAATTTTAGCAATTTATGATTAATCATTAATTTTACCATTAAATGAAAAAATTAGTCAATTGTACAATTTGATAAAAAATTGATTAATCGCAAATTGTCTAATTTGATAAGTATCAAATTAATTTTAACAAGTTGATTAATCATAAATTGCCATACTTTTTAATTATAATCATTTTTAATAATAATAATAATAATATTAATAATAACAATATAATTATTATTTATTATTATTAAATTATTATTATTATTTATTAATATATTATTTATTATTGTTTTTTATTAATTTATTTATTTATTATTAAATTATTATTATTATTTATTAATGTATTATTTAATATAATTATTTATTAATATATTAAATTTATATAATAACCATTGAAACAAGAAGAAAAAAATTACAAATCCTCTTGGGAGGTTCCATCCCCGCCAGCGACCTCCAACCAGATGAAATTTTTTTGGCTTTGAGCTAGTCACGTCCTGGGCCAGCGACCTCCTATTGGACTAAAAAAATAGGGTATTTTAGTATATAAAATTCAAAGTATGGTATTTTGGTTTTAAAAAAAAAAGATATAATAGTAAAAAATCGTTTTTCTTGTATCCTATATAATTAAAAAATATTTTATATTTCATTTTATTTTATTTTTGTGATTTAGCGATTTCTAAAGTAAATTCATACTCTTTTAATTACTTTCTCCCTATTAGTAGTCTCTTTTGAATCGGTGGTCACTTTTCTGATATTGGGTGAAATTCCAACAACTTCTTAATTACCCTTCACAACCTCTTGATTAAACTCTACAATCATTTGATTGTTCTCGTCAATAAACCCCTTAATCAAATATTATATCTATATAATAATATGTCGCAACATTATTGACACTTTCAAAGCTTTCTTATTTAATTATTGGTTTTTCGATAATGACAACATCATTATCTTACATTAATTATTAAGCGAGGTTTATTTTGCACAAATATATATCAACTCACAACTCGTTTAGGATTAACTTTTGTGAATAATTAGTTATATCCTAGATCCAATCACTCGTGTAACCAATTTTAGATTTTAATAAAGTATGAAGTTTCATACCATTTTTGTTGTTTAACTAAATAACTAATTGATAAGTCTTTAATTAAAATTAAAATTATAGACTTGTTATCGTGATAGAAATTATGATAATAAGGACAGTGAAGTCCTTAATCTATCTTAATCATTTTACAGGAGATTGACCATTAGAATAATCAATTTTATTGTTACCACGTTGCCTTTACTTTTTGACTAAATCATCAGTTTAATTAACTAAATCAATAATCTCTTCTAAATTTCTCTTTGTGAAATGTTCCCTCAGAGCGTCTCCAAATTTGTTCATGTGCTCCTATATATAATGTGAAGTACATGTTAGTTTAAAGAAAGTATAGTATAAATAATAAGAATTGATTGACAAATACTACAATCTAACTTGCACAACAACATCTTGCATATCCATAGGATCTTCAACATTTTTATGAAACTCTCAGACTTAGCATCATTGTCCTGAAATATTGTGACTTTGTATCTTTAACTTATAAAATTTTATGAACTAACATCAAGGTTTTAGATTGAGTTGATTCATAAATTTTTTCCCATCAACTTTTAGAATTTTATAATTCTATCAATATATAATTGATAATGTTCAACCAACCCTAAAACCTCATTGGGAACAATGCCAGCAAGATGATCCAATAATAATTAGTAGAAGCATCGCAATAAATTTTCACAAAGGTTGTATCATTGGTGTTAACATTGAGCTTCATAATATACTTGCCAAATATGAATATGTGCATAACGAAAACGATATAATAAATAAAAAAGACTAATATTTTTTAATACTAATCTAACAATAATTGAAAGAATAAAATTTTGAATATCTTTTAATATTATGTTTGGGAGCCATAGGTTAGTCTTTGAGCGAAATTATGAACTTTCAAGTAGTATTTATAGTTGTGAATTATAAAAAATGCATTGTTGAAAATCTTTGCGGTAATTTCAATTAGGAAATAAAATTATTTCAGTAGCACGAATGGTTTTGTACAAATTTTATTAAGAAATATTTTTCTTTATAGTAATCAATCACAATTTAATATTAGTATATATTGGTTGGATTTCTCCTTCAATGTTTCCTTTATGTAATATATTCTTGTTATTAATATTTGTTTGACTAAAAATTAAGAGTTAATATTTTATTAATTTATTATTATATTTTTTTCAAAAGCATCTAATTTTATTAAGGAAACATATAACTGAGTATTAAATTATAATCAGATATGATTCAACGTACTCCCTCGGATTTCCATATTCAGATTTTTTTTAATTCAGATTGTTTTAACCTTCACGTATCATTAATATTTTTATTTTATATGAAAATAGATTTGTAAAAAAAAAAGTATAAATACGAATAGGACCTCTACCAAGTTTCTCAAAGAAAAATACAAAGTTTCTCTCAAGTTCTCAACCATGGCACGTTCTCACACTATTCCTCTCCTTTTCCTTTCTCTTAAAATATTCCTCTTATTTCAATCATGTGATGGTTCCAATGTCTCTTCAACACAAACACAAAACTCCCTCATCATGCCTCTAAAAGTACAAACAGCATCTCTTCCACGTAAGCTCAATTTCCAACACGGTGTAGCATTAACGGTTTCACTAACCGTAGGTACACCCCCACAAAAAGTTACAATGGTTCTTGACACAGGAAGTGAACTATCATGGCTTCATTGCACCAAACTCCCTAACCTAAACTTTATTTTCAACCCCCACCTATCTACTTCATACACCCCCAACCCTTGCACCTCTCCTATCTGCACCACTAAAACCCGAGACCTAATAAATCCTGTTACATGTGACGCACATAAACTTTGTCATGTAATTGTCTCCTATGCTGACTCCTCCTCCTTGGAAGGTAACCTCGCCACCGACACGTTTTTCATCGGAGGCACCGCGCAACCCAGAATAGCATTCGGGTGTATGGACACCGATACTAGCACTAATCCAGAAGACTCAAAAACAACCGGATTAATGGGGATGGACCTCGGAGCACTCTCATTCATCAACCAAATGGGTTTGTCAAAATTCTCATATTGCATATCCGGAAAAGACTCTACCGGAGTTTTGATCCTCGGCGACGGCGCCAATTTCCCCCGTTTAGGTCGTCTTAGTTACACTCCTCTTGTTAAAATCACTACGCCATTACCTTCTTTCAATCGGTTTGCTTACACGGTTCAACTCGAGGGGATTAAAGTTTCGAATAAATTGTTGCCGCTTCCGAAATCAGTGTTTTTGCCTGACCATACCGGAGCAGGTCAAACTATGATGGATTCGGGTACCCAATTTACGTTCCTTCTTGGAACGGTTTACACTGCTTTGAAGAATGAATTTGCATTACAAACCAAAAACCTGTTAAAGCCATTAGGTGACCCAAGTTTTGTTTTCCAAGGAACAATGGATTTGTGTTTTCGAGTTCCAAGCGGGTCGAGAATACCGGTTTTGCCGACTGTGACGTTGGTGTTTAATGGGGCGGAGATGAGTGTGACTGGAGAGAGGTTGTTATATAAGGTGAATAATTCAGTTTATTGTTTCACTTTTGGGAATTCTGATTTGTTGGGGGCTGAGGCTTTTATAATTGGTAATCATCATCAACAGAATATGTGGATGGAGTATGATTTGGCTAACTCTAGGATTGGCTTCACTAACACAAACTGTGCCCTTGCTACTCAACAACTTGGCATACATTCTTAGACAATCTTTTATTTTTCCAACTACTTAGCTTGAGAATTATCTTTAGCCATTTATTTATCTTAGCTATATCATTAGGCATTTTCATGATAGTATTTTTTACTCATGGAATTGATGGCTAATGGTTATTAATTATTAGGAATGGGAATAGGCTATGTCGGACCTATGACTTGGTCTACTTATGATCTGACCTATTTAATAAAAAGGTGAGACTCAAGCTGTTTTTAAAGGCTATTTATTTAAATAAATCAAACTCAGATTTATAAAAAAGCCTATTAGGCCTGACAGACCGACCTATATATATTTTAGGTTTAATTACAGTTTTGGTCCCCTTATTTTAGCTGAATCGCAAAAGTACTCCTCCCATTTTGTTTCTCTCCAGTTTTGGTCCCCAAACAGAATTTTGGTCTAAAATTTGATAAAATTTCATTTTTTTAAGCCGCAACACTCCATTTATGATCATAGATTTCAGGTATAATTGTTGCACCACGAGATCTTAAGGCATTGTGTGACTTAAATAAACGTAAAAAAAAAAAATGAAACTTCATCAAGTTTTGGACCAAAATTATGTTTTGGGGATCAAAACTGGGGAGAAACAAAATAGGGGGACTACTTTTACAATTCAGCTAAAATAGGAGGACCAAAACTGCAATTAAGCCTATATTTTATTATTTATTAATAATATTATTTCCTATTTTAAAGTCTATCAATTAGACAATTATTTGGTATTCGTTTCATATTTGGTAGTGATTCTATATTGGGGAATCGTTCAATTCAAGAAAAAAATTTATTATTAGAAACCAAAAATCATTTTTTAGGGTTTAAATGGTGTTTGTTTCAGATTTTTTTTAAAAATATTTTGTTAGAAAAATTATTTTTTGTTTAATATATATAGATATGTAAAATATAACATTTAAATTTTTTAATTTTAATAAGGCTTTTAAACAAGCTTTCAGACCAGACCAGACTTTTAAAAAGGTCAAGCCATACCGGGAAAAAAAAAGTTTATGATAGACCGTAGGTCAGACTTAGGCCGAAAAAATTAATCGTAGGTCAGACTCAGACTTTTCAAAGCCTGATCTGACCTTTTCCCACTCTTAGTTATTACTTTGATAAGGATTTAATTTCTTTGAACAAATCAGTCCAATTTTAATATTCACCATTGACATAATAAGTTAATAATCAAATACAAAATTTTATATAAATTCAAAATATGTAACTATGTCATATAACTATCAATATTTACTTATATTTAAAAAAAAAAATTATTATAGTTCATATGAAATTCTTTAATAAAATGTCAAATAATTTTAACATTTTATAAAATTTGTAGAGTTAATTTGTTCTAAAAACTTTTAATTTGAAGGTTAGATTAACGAAATTCATCGTTTATATTAAGTTATTAAATGAAGTAACTCGTCACATAGTTACTTCTTAAGTTAACGGCTTATTGAGTTACTCCTAAAATTATTGGATTCTCACTCTAAATATATTTCTTTTCATTTAATATAAACAATTAATTAAGTATTAAAATTATACAAACTAATTTTAGTTAAAATGACTACCAAAATTTATGTTAACTATACACAAAAAAATATAATTTGAAGTGCATATATTTGATTCAAATCTCGTAAAAAGCATTCTAAGAAAATAAAGATACAACTAAGAAAAATTATCTTATGACTTATGACTAAAATCCCTTAAAAAAATAAAGACAAAGCCAAAAATCTTATATAACTATTACAGTAGTTTATAACCCTTTCTACTTATTATTTGGTTATCAGTTAGTTTTACTTCTGTAATCATTTGTGGTGTTTATTAAGGAAAATTGGGGTTTATTCATCGTGCTATATATAATCTCTTATTTGTTGGATACAGAGACATTAAAAAATGATATTCACTTTTCAATAAGGGTCGAAATACACCAAGTCGAACTAGTTTTGCAACGCATCAACTTGGAAAATTTTACTTTCTACCTTCATATTTATACTTATACCCCCACAAAATTTTTAAAATGTGAAAATACCCTTATTTTTTCCATTTTATTAGTTTTTTAGATAATAAAACGATTTTTGATAGGTAAAAGTTTTTCGGTAATTTTCAAAAAATTATTTAGAAGAATTCCGATACACATAATGTTTCCGAAATTTATTTTACAAGTTTTCCAGTACAAAAGGTATTTACTAGAAAACTCAAAAAAAGATTTTCGATACAAATGAAAAAATGTATATTACCAAAAAACTTTCTTCAAATATTCTGGTACATAAGGTTTTCCAGAAAAGACAAGTTTTTCGGTACACACCATTTTTTTTTAATATACCATAAATTAATAATTAACACACCATAAATACATCATTAAATAATTAATAGATCCTAAATAAAAAATATACCATAAATAATACACTATAAATAATATACTATAAATACACCATAATAATTAATAATTAATATACCGTAAATAATAATTAATACATTTGACCTTCACCCTCCTCCTCGTACCTTCCTCGTCTATGTGTACCGATCCTCCTCATAGATAGATATATTCTTATTACAACTTTGCTGTCTTTACCTCTCGCCCTACTTACTAGAAAAAAAATTAGTTAAAATCAAATGAATTAAATAAATATTAATATAATAAAAAATTAAAATAAAAAATTAATTTAAAAAATATTTATAAAAAAATCAAACAATTACTAGAAAACTGTGGGCGGAGTTTTCCGATAGCTTTCGGAAATGTCATGTTGAAGTTTTCCGGTAGTGTATTTTTTCCGGAAAACTTGAAATAAGTTTTTCGGGAGTGATTTTCTGTTCCGAAAAACTTTTTTCAAATTTTCCGGAGTTGAAGTTGTGTCCCGGAAAACTTGAAAAAGAAAATTTCCAAAAAAAAAAAAAAAAAGAATTTTTGGGCAATCGCTTGTTTCGAAAATGTTGAAATGACAAAATAGTCATTTTTATTATATATGAGAGTATTTTACTCTTTTCCTTTATATTTTAGGGGTACAGGGTAAAATTTTCATGAACTTAACTTGTCAAAATATTTAAAGCTCAAGTCGGGCTTTTAAGAAAATCTGGTACGGCCTATTAGACTATTTAAAAGTCTATTTTATATTAATATTTTTAAATTAATAAACATATATTTTTTAATAGATTAAAAAACTAATAGTTAAGTGAAATTAAGTTTTTTTTTTTTTAATTTAACACGTTGCTTTAAAGAATTTGATTTTATATTACATCATATTTCAATTCCTTTTGTTATAATATACTCAAATATGTCAAAAATTAACATAGAATATTATGATTAAATTATTAAAAGGTTTGGAAATTTATAATTTAACACAATTCAAAATCTAATATATAATAATAAGAGAATTGTTGATTGTTACGAGGAATATTTTCAATAAATTATAACTATTCACTCTCTAATGTATGGTTAGTCAATTGCTTATTGGTCCAAACCTCTATTTTTGTGTCTTCCTCCCTTTCTTATGCAAATCATTTGTACCAAATAGCATAACTCTAATAATACTAATAATAGTAGTAATAAAAATATTATTCATATTTATTTAGTATTTATGCCGGTTTAATAGACCTAAGAGGCTTTTATTATGTCTTGTAGCCTGACATTTTTAGCTATATAGGCTTATAAAAAAAGCCTTACCTTGCCTATTTAAAAAAAGGTATGGCCTGGTTTGGGCCTGTCGTGATCTCCTATCAAGAGGTCTAACATATTCCAACCCCCCCTACTTTCCACTGAATGTCATGACATGGATTCTCTCATTCATTTCAGCTAATAATGAGAGAATCTTAAGAGAGAACCATCACACACAGATGAATGCAGTGACCGTCTCATAGGACACTACATGGATAACCGGCAAACCCAAAGGGTTCGGGTACGGGACTTTTGTGGTGAGTCCGAGCTAGGGGTGGGAGAAGCAAAACCTTCCCCCACCCCTTTGCGCACCTACTTACAAACTGAGTTATTAGTTGAATTATAACCATATTGCAAAAGAACCCAAATTAAAATATAACTGCAATGAAAAAACATTATTGCCTACTCATTCCATAGCAATCTACCAAACATCTTATATTGCATAATATGGAAGTCTAGCACTTCATGCCAACAATTATTTAGGAAAAGGACTCAGAATTTTGGACACATCTGTTTGAATATCTTCATACATATTTATGCAGATGTTTGAACTTTGAAGTCCTTACTTTGCTTTCCCTTTACCCTTTCCTTGACCTTTCTTGGCATCAAGCTTGGCTTGCACACGAGCTGCAGCTGCCGCTTTTTGTTCTTCTCTTTTCTTCTTCTCCTCCTCTTTCACAGCAGCAGCAAGTTCTCTCTGCTTCTTCAGCTCCCTATGTTTTGTTTCAAGTCACAACATACACATCACATTGGTATATATCTCAATGAAACCAAAAAAAAAAACATTTTTTTTTACATAAATAGATGTTCAGGTGAGTTCGGTCGCGGAGGCTCATCAGGGTTACAAAAAGTCTCAATATTCATAGAGTGCTAATAAAGATACTTATACATTATCCACCGACGAGGTCCTCACATTTGACAACAGGATTCAAACTCACATTCTTGTAAGATATGAGCTGAATCCTTACCAGCTAAACCAATCTTCATTGTCTAACGACGATAACTCATCTCTACTTTAGGAAAGGATAAGAATAACAGAAAATGATTAAGCATAAAATGTGCTACCACTTACTCAAGCCTAGCCCTCTCCTCTGAAACACTTCCAGTAGTGGAGCCCTTCCTTGGTCTACACGCAACTAGCTCAACTTCAAAAACAAGTGTTGCGCTGCAAGGAAATCCAAACAAAATAACAATTAGAGATTTGCATTCACAAGTAGAGATGCAATGCAACTTCTTGTGAGTATTACTAAGAAAATCATATTATGGAACAATTACTGCATAACTTCACCTGAACTTATTAAGATGTCTATCTTGATATTTTGTTCATGATACTAATGAAGAACTTAGAATAAAGATTTGATAATAAATAGCCTTTTTGGCATTATTTTGTATTTTATTTCTAATTAAAATATTTTGTGCAATAAATGAGATCATACTCTGGGGGGATATCAGGCGGAGATCCCGCGCTACCATATGCATAATCTGGCTTGCACGTTATTTTTGCAACTTCTCCGACCTGTTGAAACCAGCAAATAAATTAGACCAAAAGTTTTATTTAGATTATCAAAAGCATGCTGAATTTGTTTGACCTTCATGGTTTTCACTGCAATGTCCCAAGCCTTGATAACACTACCCTTTCCAATTTCAAAGGAGAATATAGTGTTGTCTTCATGTGTAGTGTCAAATACTTCACCGGTATCAGCAAGCGTACCTTCATAGTGTACTGATTGGAGAAGCAATAACACAATAAGAAAGAATAAAACCATGTCTCATTAAGCATAAATAGTTGGATGAGTTACAGTTAAATAATAAATAAAAAGATCCTCAACTTCCAATAGTATTCATTACAAAGTCCATTGCCAAATATGGCATAAAAATTGCATGTTAAGGTAACCACCCTATGAGGGGAGGAAATTTGAAAGCGAAAAGGCGAAATATATGAATCAGAAGGTGAAGATGCAAATTTAAATACTTCTGGTTCACTCTTCAATGTGACACAGTGATAGTATGATATGACACATAATTATCCAGTAAGGGATAAATCATTTGAATTGCAACTTACGACCTATATGTTACATGTAACGTTTTTACTCTTTAGTGATACTATATTTTTTTCGCATTAATGGAAAGCATACCATCAACAACCGGAAAATCTTCTGTTGGAGCCACAGCATCTGACTTGCTCTTCCTCACAATGGTCTTGATGACTCCTCCATCCCCACTCAAATCAATTGCATCTCCCATGGTTTACACACTTCAAAACAAGACACATGAAAATAACAAAGATAAAGCACAACTTCGTTCACCCTCACCAACATTGCATTCGAGGTTTTAAAACTCAGAGTCTATGTAAAATGTAAGCTCATGAAACGTTTATGGACTTTGACTCATAAATAAGTAAGCGTTTACTTCACACAAAAATAATGGTTAAAAAATCTATCACAGAATCTAATCATTATGTTTAAGAGAAAATAATCATTAAGTTGTAGACTCATTCAATCATCTTCAAACTTACAATTCTATGAGTCTACCCAATTTTGCTCAGAAACTTTTGTAAGTGAGTCAACTAGATTTTGATACTAACAGTTATAAACTTAGTGCAAGCAATTCAATGAGCTAACTTGAGAGTTTAACGACCATGGTTACATTATATCAAAACTTGAAAGGACATTTCCCTTAAGGAGTGCATGCAAAGAATGGAAGAAAAAAAAATTGATCAGGTTCAAACCAGCCTGATTCAAAACATCACAAATAAATTGCAATCAACACTAGTTACTACATCCTCCATATGGTACTGAGTACACATCAGTACATTTTTCGAAACTGCTACTGTCAATCGCAGATCACAGAAAATAACAGTTTGTTCAAACTCTACACTGCTATAGAGCTACTATAGACTCTATTTGTCAACAGACACTTTGTACTAAGTCGGGTATTGCGTAACAATATCGATTTGTTAAAATTCCACTATGAAATAGCACCACCTGCGCCGCTATTTGACAACACTCATCAAAACAAAAGTACACCATGCAATTCAGACTCTTGTATGACGTTTAATCAGCAACCCAACCACAACGGTCAACAAAAATCAAAATCAATAGGCCTATTACATCCTCAACCAAAACGCATGTAACTTTCAGTTTCCACTCTCCAACAACTTCCAAACACGAAGACCCATCATTCATAAACTTTAAAAGATTGAAATTTTCAAACAATAGAACTGTATTAAAGTTGTTCTCGCAAAAGGGTAAAAAGCAAATCAAAATATGAAGCAATGAAATAAGGGCTAAACAACGCTTAAGATGAAGACAAAGAGTCAACGAAAATGAAAGTGATGAACCTTTATTTTCTCAGCGGAAGTGTGAAGAAGCTTCTTCTGGAACGAATTTGGGAAATGGGTTGATAAACAGCGACGAATTTTGGTGAAGAGGAGTGGCCATAGGCGTCCGATGAACCAGTTTCACCGAGATGGAACATTGGCGTTAAGAATAAAACCAAAGGTGGTCCGTACCCCACGCGCCTTGCCCACGCGTGTACTAAGTTGCAAATGAAATGGATATGCGCGTGTTCTGTACGCTTCACACGTGAAAGTGTGGAAAATTAGGGGTGGAAAATGGACCGACCCGGTCCAATAAACACGTTAAAATGAGCTGGACCAGATGAATAAAACAGCCCACAGTCCAGTTGGTTTGTCAATATTCATAAGATCATTAAAAACAAATGAAACATATTCATTTTTAAGCAAGTTGATGTATTTGAAAAAAAAAAAGCAACTTAATGTCAAAATAGAATTAAAAGATTTCAAATTAATATACTTAACAACTTAACCTAACGACCATTATACATAATAAAACATAAAATAGAACATTTGAATTGAATTTAATATAACATCTAAATAATCTAATTTGTTTCAAGAAACAAAAGAAGTTTAGAAATACTATGAACTCAATATAATTTGTTCAGCAAAGAGATATAGAGTAACAAAATGGGTTAAGTTTACAGTTGTAGCCCGAAAGTGAGCTAATGCTTCAATTTTTCAGTGGTTTAAGAGGAGAGGTCCAACTTCAATTATAGAGTCTAAAATTTCAACTCATTCTACTTAAAATAATAGATGAATAAGTTAATTGTCAAACTCAACACAACAATCAAATTTATGTGTTATTTTGTGTTTGTCGATGTATTTTAAGAAATGATTGACATTTTGTGATGAAATTATATAATATTTTAGATGTTTAAATATAAACATGTCATTACATTTTTTTGAATAATTTTTTCCTATCACCCACAAATTCAACTCGTTAATGATCAAAATATTTTTTTATTAGAGTTTGATGTAAAATTGTAGATTTAATATTTTATCCAACTCAAATAAAATTGATCAATTCGGATATTTGATCCAAATTAACCATATCTAAAGATTTGTTGTTAATTTAATTATTTTATGTGTTTCTAGATGTATTCTAAGAAATTATTGACATTTTGTGATGAAATCGTATAACTTTTTAGATTTTTAAATATAAACATGTAATTACATTTTTTTGAATAATTTTTTTTCTATGACTCACAAACTCAACTCACTAATGATCATAATTTTTTTATTCGAGTTTGATATAAAATTGTAGATTTAATATTTTACTCGACTCAAATAAAATTGATCTTTTTGAATATTTGATCAAAATCAACCATATCCAATCCTTACACACCCAATCAATCAGTTTACATCTCTACACACAAATGTAAAAGTAAGACATTAAAAATACAATTAAATCTAATTTTATTAGTATATTATTTATTTAGACATTGTGAGTTTACTTGTCAAATTATTCCTTTTTATTTTAACAACTTTAAATTTGTATTTTTTTATTGAAATATTATACTAATTTAATCAAAAGAAAATTGCTTTTTTAAAAGAAAAAAAAAAACTCAATTAGAAATCAAAATAAAAGAATGTGAACAAGGAAGAACAATAATGTCCAAACTTTTAGTTTATATAGTACGGATAGTTTTGTGTGAATAGTTTGAAGAGTTTTTTTAATATTGATTGGCCAATGGCCATAAATTCAAATAATAACATATATAATCATCCAATTCAATATACTAAAAAAATTAATCACCCAACTCGTCAATGGAAATAAAAAAGCAGTTATGCATAATTCAGCTATCATTATAATCAACAAGCTTATTATATTCATTAATAGTGGTTATAGATTTATATTAATCTTCTTTTTGGATAATATATATGGCATTATCTTCTAATTATTTTACTAAAAAATAATCAGCTAATGGTGTGCACTGACTCACCATGTCCATTTTCAAATCTTCTCTACCTGCTATTGCCTCTAACATTATTTTCTATACAAGTCAACATGGTGTAAGCCAAGTATGTGCGTGTCTTTTGGATTTTTTACCAACTTTTTCAAAATAAATAATAAAAAGGAAGCTCCTTCCTCGCATTTTTTATAAAAAATAAAAAAGTTAAACATATTTTCGAAAGCTTATTTTATTTTAGAACTGTACTTCTTAGTTATATAAATTGTTTTAGTCTAATATTATTTGATTAAAAATTTTATACGTAAATTATTGCGATATTGTATTTGATGAAAGGTATTTCAATGAATAAGTCACTATTAACCTCAATTTTTATACCAATATAGAAAGTAACTTTTTTAAAAATAATAATTTTAAAATTGATCTATATTTTATATAATTAAGACCCCAAAGTAACATAGTTATTTGTTAAAACAAGACAAGAGATATTAAATTAAGAGAATAATTTTATTGCACTAACCGTACATTAAAATAACTATAAATTAAAATTGTCTATATTTTTTTTTAAAGTCACCCTGTTTCACATTGACTATTGCATATTCTTATTTCATACTGTTCAAAAAATATATTTATTAAATTATTCTTATTAATTGTTGATGTATTTTTTTTAATCATAAATACAAAGTACAATAATAACTTCAGAGTAATACACATAGTATTAATTTAAAAATATAATTTAAAAAAAAATAATGAAAAAATTAAGAAAATATAATTAAAATTGGAATAGAAATTAAAAGTAACATTCTGTTTAAGTAATATTTGTTACTATTTTATAAATAATATTAATTTGAAAATTGAAAGCTAAAATATATTTAGAATTAAGAAAATAATTATATTACCATAATTGTGAAAACAAAAAACTTAACTAATCTAATACATGTATATAAAAGTATAGTCTATTAGTATGAATTATAATGTTAATGAAGCAATCAGAAAGAAGTCTAGACTTTTAATCCATGCTTTTAATAAATTTTATCTCCCCTAACAAACTAACTAATAATTTTTTTTTTAAGAGAAAAGATATAGAAATATTATGTTAGAAACTAGTCTATTCAACTTTTCTCATTCCAACTACTTGTACAGCAAACCAAATTCATTTCTCCACAATTATTACATACTAAATTCATACATTATTTTTTTAAAATTCCAAATACACCTTTATTTTTAGAGGGAAACTTTTATTTCAATGTCTTACCAAACTTTTACATATTTAAAGATAAAGATTTTTTAGAAAATGTCTTACCAACTTTTATATATATAAAGATATAGATTTTTTTAAGAAATGCAACAACTATTATGGAAGTGGAGGATTGTACACAGTTCTATCTCTCATCATTTTAAATTTGTCGTATCCTATTAATGGAAGTATTTATGATAAGCAAAACGCAAGCAATTATATGTATATTTATATAAAATAAACGATAATAGTTAAGTGTATTTTTTTAGATGTTTTTAGTGTTGTTTTCAACTTATAATATTTGTAACTATCTGCTTTTTCATTAGTGTATAATTTTTCCAAAGTATATATTTTTTATAAAAATGAATATTTAGAGTTAAAAAGACAAAAATATGTATGAAAATGAACATAAAATTTGTCTTATACTAGTAAATTGTAAAGCATGCGTGCGGAAGTGACCCTAGGCCATGCGTACGTGGACCTATGTACATTAAATTAGGTCAGGCCCAATGCTCTATTCAAACCCAGTTTTATTTCTATTGGGCCCACTCTACTCTTACTCACGGGCTTTTCCACTGCTATTTTTTTTACGGCAAGCGCAAATCTGTCCTCGATTTTGTCCGTATGTGCTGTACTATACTATCGGAAATTAAATTTAGTTAGTATATTTTAACATTATCAAAATATAAGAATCAATTAAAATTAATAAATATGAAATGAGACGAATATTCACCTTTTCTACGATCCACTCGTCTAGATTATTCGTGGGCCTACTTTATCGTGCTTTACTGTAAGCTCAGATGGAAAATGAGTCCGTGGATCCTTTCAGATAGGTGAGCCAGGGTATTCTTTAATTAACTTTCTTTGTGGCTACTGGCTATGTACTCATATAATTATTGCAATATTTACATTTTGTTTGTATATATCTAATATATTGGTGACACACACTCATAAGGACATTACATGTGATATGTGAATTTTTTTTTCAATAAAAAAGTAAATCGTTGAATAAAAATGAAGACATATACTAGGAAGCGAGACTACAAAATCTATAAGTGCATCTCTAACGGTGAACTCAATATAGGTTTATTAAGTAAGGTCTACTGTGTCACATCATCTTAAAATAACCCATCAATTTTTTACTGTGAACTCACATGTTCATTAAATAGGGTGCACCACTAACAAATTATTTATTTATTATTATTCATAAATTAATAAATAAATAAAAAGAAATCGTATCAAAGTACCGTTCATTCGTAAGAGAACAATGATGATAGCTTGACACATCTCCAACAGTAAACTCACTAAAAATTGAAGGTTATATAATTACACCTGGTGAATAAATTCATTTTAGCTTGGAGATGCTCTAAACTTTTTGGGGAGACGATGTATGAATTTAGTGTAAGTAGTAATTAAATAAGCAAATTTTCTATTCTAAGCGTTGAAAAAAGTTATGTTAAAACGGTTGATAATTTAATTATTACTGGAGAATTAAATTTATTTCAAAGACATTTACATTTTTTATAAATAAATACTACACCCTTAGTTGTCTTTAATTTCTAATCAATATTATTTGAATCACTCTCATATCAATATTTTTACTTTACATTTATAATAATGATAAATACATCAATTCATAATAAGAGTAATTTAACAAAAAAATATATGTGTTATACTTTTTGCAAATGTCTTAATATGTGTTAAATAAATAAATAAAAAGTTATTAGTTGTGGGACAGATGAAATATATCATTATTTTGATTCCTAATTTCAAATTGTTAGACAAATTAAAATTTCAAAGTTTCAATAAAGAGTGGGATAGAAAGTTGGAATGTTTAATTTTTCTGATCTAAACACTTTTTAATTTATCTAAAAGTGGAATGTTGATCAATTATTATGGAAGAGGGAGCTATCAACTAATAATTAGGAGTGTTGAAATCCCATAATGATAATGAGATGCATATAATATTGGATAACCTTTCAACAAAATGGACATGGTGGGGGCGAAGAGTAATGAAAGAAGTGGGTTTCTTTTTGACCAAAATTAAGAAAATTAATCAAATATATTTGTAGCACACTCAAACGATATATTATCCAAGATTTTGGAGGATTATCTTATTCGCTTGCACTATCACCTTTGTTGAAAGGTTATTATTACCTTAAGCATGCATAGTCAAAAATGTAGGGAAGAGGGAATAACATATCCTACCACGCTTCCTTTGCTTCAAGCTGTACTACATAAGTATGAATTTTTTTTCTTTTTCTATGGTGCAGATATATGTATGATTTCACTTAGTCAAAAACAATTATTTCACTTACTTATTATAGTAATGAATACAGTCAAATGATATTTAATGCTCTAAAATCAAATCCACCTAGAAGTGGATTTAGATGCGACATGATTATATTGTCACAATTTTGTAGTTTTTATTTTCTTTTTAAAGCATGCTGAAAATATTTAGTTAACATGCATTTGGACATGATTGAGAATTTGATTTTTTTTTTGTTGAGATAAATAAGTTTTAGTTTTAATAATTTTTTTAATTATTATAAAAAAATTGTCTCCTTTTAGTCTATAAATATTTTTTTGGCCAACACTTTTAGTCAATTCCAACGTACATATATATATACGAGCCTAACAGAAATTCATATTGCACTTGCCGTACCAACTTTTTTGATGAAGTGGAATGTTTCTGATTTATTATCTTTTATTTTACTCACCGTTTCAATATATTAACTCATATAT
This sequence comes from Cicer arietinum, assembly GCF_000331145.2. NCBI lineage: Eukaryota > Viridiplantae > Streptophyta > Magnoliopsida > Fabales > Fabaceae > Cicer > Cicer arietinum. Next base: position 43,715,350 of record NC_021161.2, read on the forward strand.
TTATCAATTAAATTAATTATTAATTGTCATTTATAATTTAAATAATATTATATATTGGGTTAACGTTTTTAACATAAAAAACATCTAATTCCCTAAATCAACTGTGTGAACTTGATCTCAAGGAGAATGTCCAATCAATTCAATGCCTTAAAAACTATACTTTCTACAATATGTTTTTAGTTACATAGTAAATATATCACTTTTTAGTTTTAATTTTATTTTAGTTCATATATATATATATATATATAGCTTTTGATTCTTAGTATTTTATTTTTAGTTCTATTAAAATTATTGTAATATATAAAATATTGTAATATAGAAATAAAAAATAAAAAATGTATATTTACAAATACTAAAGATAAAATATATAAAAATAAAGAGTGTGGATTTATAGGGAAAAAAAGTTATTTAAAAAAAAATTGAACTAATAAAGTGATATATTTGTAAAAAACTAAAAATATATTTAAACTTTATAAAAAAAAAATACATATGTAACTCAAAACAATTTATGATAGTCTGAGAGTTAAGCAATCAATCGACAATAGAATTTAAGAAATTTGGGAACCGAACGTTTTGCTAAAAAATATTTTGTAGACTAATAGTGGATAAAAGAAATTTATATAGACTATGGATGAAATTTCAAAATTCTATAAAAACTAAAAATATATTTAATTATTTAAATTACTAAAGAATGAAAATTTATATGTTTTTTAATTTGTTAGTTAGAATAATTTTTTATTTTATAAAATATTTATTTTAAATATATCTTTTGTTTGAGAATATAAATATTTGGATACCATGTATATTTGTTTAAGCAAAAAGCATTATCTTTAGCAGCTTCTTGCATTTTGGGCCTTTAACCTTAAAACAATTATTTTCTTATTCGTTTTTTATCTGATTGGATTTCCTTTTGTCACGCTAAACCAAATCCTAATCATCAACAATCATAAACATTGCAATCTAAATTTTTTGAGAATGATTCTTCTTTGATTACTAACAAAGTGCATCAAAAGAAGGTTTCTATGGAAAAGCTAATTCTTCCTTTGACTAGAAAAAACAATACTAGTAACAATAACAAAAGCAATGGCTAAAGAAACAGCCGAAAACCGAAAAAACACAAAAATAAAATTAAGTTCTAAGTAGCCCCACAATTGATATCCTACAAATAAAGTTCTAACAAACACAAGTTGTTATTAAAAAAATATATACAAGTTGCTTTCTATCCATTTGTTATATATTTTAATTTTAATTAGACAACAAATTAAAGGAACCCTTGGGCAAAAGTCTCAATCTCTTCAACCACCATAAGATGAAAGTTCCCCTATTACTATTGTCAAAGCTTAAACTTTTTACTATGCTCACTATTTTAGATGATTGTGATTTTTCTTAATTATTATTGTCATCAAATTTGATATATTTTTATTATCATAAATGTACAATGTTATATAATAATTTGAAAGTGATGTATATTATAGTAGTTAAATAATACAATAAAATAAAGCAATTAAAATTAATTGAAAATAAAAAATTAATAACCTTCTTTTTAAAACAATTTATCTGTAAATATGATGACTGTGTAATGGAAGGTATATTTCTTTTATAAGTGAGGAAATATTATTTTTTATCAGTTTTATATATATATATATATTCATGATGTGTGTATGCTGATTGCTTAGTATTTAGCCGAAAATGAATTTTGGAAAAGTTGAGGAACTTTTATAAAAAAAATTGGGAATATCAATTTACAAAATTTGAGAAAATATAGGGACTAACTTGATAATTTTTAAAAAAATATAGACACTAATATGCAAATATTGAAACATATAAGATCAAAATTATAATTTTAAGAATACTATAGAAACCATTTTAATAATTCATATATATTATAACATAAAGAGAGAATATATTTTGTTTTAATTTTTAGGTGATATTTAAAATTCGTCAATTTTATAAGTTTTAACAAAATAACTCATGAAGTCTCTCATTTTGAAAATTTATTATCCAAATAAATTAATTTACATTCTAGACAATATTATCTCAAAAAATTCTATCACACTCTAGAATTTTCTCTCCTGAAACACAAATTTTCCACCTTAAATTATTTTTCATAAAAAAAAGAAAATAATAATTTCAATTTTTTGTAACCATGTGTCGTCGTACATTTTGGAAAATATAAATGCTATATATATATGATACTACTACTAGACTAAAAAACAAATTATCCTAAAAAGAAAAAGTTGTGATTGAAAATTGTTGGGTGGTTTTGTTTTGGTCCAAAATTTATTGGGTGATTTGGAATTAATTGCAAATTGCAATAGCGTAAACAGTAAAATATGAAGAATGGTCCCATTTGGGGTATTTTGATCCAACTCTGTTTAGCTTTAAATAACAAAAAGAAACAAAACAGTGTTCAATTCAGTGTCTGTATCTGCAATATATGCGTCCCAAAGCTTGTGACATGTTTTTGACGCTTCTATCAGTTTTTTTATTCAGTTAACAGTTAAAGTGACGCTGTCAAATTGTTTTGCTTTCAGTATTACAGTTCATATATATTTTTAATTCCAATTTTCATTATCTTTTAATATCAAATTTGTATTTAAAATTTAAACTATTTAATTTTAGTCGAACAATTTAAATTATTATTATTATTATTATTATTATTATTATTATTATTATAACATTTTACAGAAATAATAAAGATGATTATGATCAATAAAGTCAAAGTACAAAATAAAATTACCACTAGAAAGACAAAAAAATCTATAAATAAATTTACTAACATTAAGTAAGATGGTTAAGCGATTACGTTGTATTTGAGAGAAAGAAGAAGCTAAAAATATCATAAAGAGGAGAAGAAGAAGGTAGAAATTAAAAACAAAACCTTAATACCTTAGTCTTTATTTAAAATATACGGGTTGGGTTTTTAATTGGATTGGATTCATTAATAGGTTAATTTTAGCATTTTAATTTGATTGAGTTAATTAAAAACGCTAAAAAAATCTATAGTGGAAAAATAGAAATTTGGCTCTACAGAATCGTCATATTTTTTCAATTGATTAAATAGATAGGTCGATTTAGGTAGCGGAGTTCAAATCTTCAAGACAACTTGCAAAAAAATAAATTAGCTTACCTATTCGATCAATTTTATCGCTCTTAGTCACTCATATGAGTTTCTACGGATTAAAATATTAATGACCTGATCTATTTTGTGTATCTGCATGCATATACTGAATAGAACACACACACAAAATGAAACTATTGTCAAGAACAAATAAGTAGAATAAATTTTTGATAGAAAAATGAGAGAGAAATATATCCTTCCCTAATTTGCAAGAGAAATAAACATCATGTACTATTAGAGTAAAATTATTTTACACTAACGATCAATCACAATTTGTCAACATCTTAAATAAAAACTAAAAAAGAAAATAACATAATTATTCAATATTGTAGAAAATTGTGTTTGTAGAAAATTGTGTTTGGGTGCAAATGTAAAATAATTTTATATCGACAACGCATTATGTTTTTTTTCACCTTATAAAATAAAAGAAGCTCCACCAACATGGAGGGAACAAAATAGAAAATGTGGCTTCATAGCAATATAGTAGTTGATGGATAAATGAAGTTATTCCTCGTCTTTCAGTCACTATGAGTGGTGCTAGGTTAACAAGACGAGAAAATGAAGGAAAAAAATGATTGGTTGTTGTTATTAGAACCGAAGAGATGAAAATTCAAACTCTTAGTTAATTTAGATGACAATTCATATAGTTCATAAAGAAAAACAAATATCAATGTACAAGTCAATTTTGTAAAGATAGTTCTAGTTCAATAAAAAAAACATAATATGATATTAGGAGTCTATCATTTCGGTTCAACTACCATTTATATTCATGTATCAAGCCAATGGTTATGGGTATGAGGGTCTCACAAGAGTTTATATTGAGAAAAAAAATTCACTTTACAAGTTGGTTTTGTAAAAATGATTTAGCTTTAATACAAAAACTTAAACTTTATAGTGTGACACAATTGACAAATAATTGGGTCTTTTAAGTTTGTGATTAAGATTTCGATCTTCGATCTTGTATATGAAATAAAACTTGTTGGGAGAGGTCAATCTCTTAAATGGAGTTTTGTACCTTGAAAGATTAGGCCTTATTTACTTTGTAAAATTATGATGTGTTTTCGTTTTCTAAAATATGTGTTCATTTTACGTTGATGACATACTTTTGAAATGAATCATTATTATGGAGAGAAGATGAAGCGATAGTTAATGAAAATGCATTTTCACAAATAATGAAAATAACTTTTCGAAATTTTCAATGTTTCTATTAACGTAAACAATGTGAATGCAAGTTTTCCTATGATAGACTTAGTGTTTTGATGTATGTCAAAAATATGTTTTACCAAGATGGTCTGTATATCTATATTGATTCTTCAATTCTCGATATTCACAAATATTCTTAAATCAAAAAAACATTTTTATAAGTTCGTTTTACCATGTATACATTGAGGCGCATGTTTGAAACTCATACAATGCATTAAAAACATTTTTAAATTGATTTTTAACTTTATGAATCGTCTCATATGCATGTGAATCAACTTAAAGAGGTACTCAAATCAATACCAAATATATGTTTTTGACAAATTAATTGACTCATTTATTATGTCAATCGATTCAAGAAACCTCTTAAAAGTGAATGAGTTGACTTACACAGATTATGAATCGATTCATTTAGTACAACAGTAAAATTCCTAGGTTTTGGAAAAATCATGATTCGATACATACACATATGAATTGATTTTGCCAATTATAAAATATTTATTTTGTTGTATTATATTGTCTTTTCATAACTAGATCGTGTCTCTTACAATGGTGAATGGTTCCTAAGAATTGCATTCAATCTTCATCAAACTTTCACTAAGAATTGCATCAAGATTTATAAAAAAATCCAATTCTTTTTTTCTTGTTGGAAGGAGTTTCTTGAGAGATAAACAGCACATGTGATGTATGATTTGAAAGATCATCTTAAACTTGGAGGTCATATTCTAATCTTAAAAATGAGACACCAAATAAAAAGAAAGTGGAATTTTAATAGTTAAAAATATTAAAATAAAATTTAGCCGGTGTAAAAAATTATCAACTTTTAAGTTCCTAATTTTTTTAATTCATTTTTAGCCGCTATTTTATAAAGTTATTTTTGTATAAAAAAATGATATTCTTAGTATCTAAAAAAGCCCCTATAAAATCAAAATAGAGATTATAAATGAATAAAAAAATTGAGGGACTAAACTTAAAATGTCTTAATTTTATAGAAATTAAAAATATATTTAACACAAAAAAAAAAATTGAAGCGTTTTTTAATTAGGGGTCACGTGCTATTGAGCTACTTTGAAGATAGATATTCAAATTATTCATGAAGGGATATTAAGAACTATGGTTCTTATAAGGGATTGTTGTACAACGAATCTTGTAAATGTTCGTGTTATAATAAAGGGATTGTTGTACATAGTAATTATGAAGAGAAGAACCAATTATTTGATTTTCCTTTTTATTTATTTATGTAATTTTATGTGTTTGTTCCAATCGAATGTGATATTAATATTTCAAGACGCTTCAATTTATTTTATGTCTTCATCCATAAGCTTATATTTAGAATTTTTATTTAACCAATTCATGATATTGAATGAATTGTGTAAATCTATTTTAAAAAATGTTCAATTATTATGAATGGTCTTTAAATTGAACTTTCCAATTGATTAAATTTTTCAAACAATATGTATCATACATTTTGATTTAAGAATTAATTGTATACATTAGTTGATTGAATTAGTTTTGAATCAACCAGATCTTCTTATTTTGATTGACCAAATTTTATACGGATAATTGCAATTACTTTATGTTTTTTCTACACAAATTTTTTAATACAAATAACTTTGCTCAAAACACTTTTACAAAACATCCATTGCGGGTCATCTAGTGTAATAAACAATTATTTACTTTAAAAAGTTTTATCTCTTTATTATCAAATAAAATTAACAATAATTTTATAAAATGATAATAAAAAATATTTTCACAAACTAAATGACTTCTTAGTCTTTAACTTTCAATTGTAAGATACCCTAAACTACAAAAATAACTATTTTAGTAAATAAATCCAAATTTTTAAATAAATTAACACCAAGTAATCAACTTAGGGAATCTACAACGGATTCTTTCCCTTGTTTAATACCAAACTAAATATACACTTTTATCCTACCTAATAAATGGTGTTCAAATAAATGATTGTTGTTAAAATGCAACAATGTAAAATTATTTATAGGTCTCATTTAGTAATAATTTTGGAGGCACTATGTTATAAGAATTAAATGTTGATTATGTATTAATAATTAAAAGTTATAACGAAATAATTTGTATTGATTTTTTAAACACTCAAACAAGGGAAACTTCGTTGTAGATGGACATATTATTATTATTATTATTATTTGATATAACTTATTTTATGGGTTATCCAATGATGTATTCGTGTGAGGGTTCATGTATGGCTTTCTCTTTTGATGCCATTGTCAAAAAAACAATTCATCATCTGTAACACTGTCATCCTGGCCTTTCCAAAACCACAAACTATTACCCAAAGAAGCATGTATAAGTTTATCTATATTTTTGTTAAATTTTTTTTTTACCATGTATGAATGTATTTTTACTTAGTTTGGCCAATACAATTCAGTGCATATAAAAAGAGCTAAGACAATTCGAATTCACTTACTAACTACTCCACCTCAATTTGACAGCTCATAAATAAGAATTTGACTCTTTTATAGTACGTATTTAAAAAATTCATAAAAATTAAATGTGGTTTTATTTTCAAAAAAGAAAAACAACTATATAATTGCCTTAAAAAAAATCAACTGTAAAATTAATATATATGTATAATATTAATTAGTATTAAAAAACTTTTATGATATACTTACAAATTGAAGAGTTTTAATAAATTTATTTTGGAAGTTAATAAATTAACGATTATTTTTATGAAGCAAATAGTTATTTGTTAATTTTTATATTCTATAAAAATTTATTTCATAAAAAATATTTAATGTTATATATATATATATATATATTAAAATTTTAGAAAAAAAATGAAATTTTATTTTATTGACAGAAAACAATATTTAGTTAATATAATTATATTGAACAGTAAAAAATATTTTTTTAAATTATTTAATTGTTAATTTAAATATCAAATGTATCATAACATGGCCAATCAAATTATATATCGTAGAAATTCTATTAATATTAAGAAGTTGTTGATCTCTAAAAAAAAATAATTACTTTAAACATAAAAAATATTCGAAGAAGAGAAGGATGAGATCCCTAAAATAGCCCTTGTAGAAGAGGATAGGGTCAAAGTGGTCCATGTGAATGGTCAATGAATTGAACTCGAGTTTGCAAGTACAGGATAGTTTTGTAATTGGCAATAAAGAACTGAATAAGTAAGTAAAATAAAAAAGCATAAAGAGTCGTGCAAAAACAACAGCATCAGGTCTCAGCCACCGGCGTCTAAGCATAGTCTATACCTCACTTCTAGATTAACGTTTTCTCTTTTTAGTTTTTAACACCACTTCTAGAATAACGTTAGCTTCACAGTTATATATCCTAAATTTTAATTATTTTTTACTCCTTAAAATATTTGTTAAGCAAAATCAAATAACAATTTTGGAGTAGAAAATATCAAATTTTACAATTTTTAAATTTTAATTACATAATTTCTTCATTTAGATTTTTAATAAGTGTTTCCATTTATTTAACTCTAAATGAAAGTAACTTATAAATAATTTTAATTATTATCTACATCCCAGATTAAATGTTATATTTTAACTGAGCATAATAATTAAGAAAATAATTAATAATTAATTACATTATTTAAATTATGAAGTTAGTATCATTTACTAAAACATTTTTATTAATTATAATTAGTGTATAGTTAAGTAAAATAAAATTTAATAAATAATAGTATGGTAATAAAAAAATAATAAATATTTCAATGATATTCTAAAGTAACACTCATTTTGTGATAGAAAAAATGTAAATGAGACACTTTCTATATATGATACAGATGAGTCGTATAATGAATTTGAAGTAGATTACTTAGGAAAAGAAGCATTTTTTGGATCAAATGACAGCTTAATATATACTTTTGGGTTGGAAATTGGAATTCAAGAATTGCCCTTAAAAAGAATTTTGCCATATATTGGTGCATGTATGTTTCACGATATGATCTTCAAAATTAAGGTGAATTATTATAATTTTTTAAAATTAAAGATTTTTTTTATATATAAAATAATGAATATTTACTATAATTTTTTCAATTCTATGTGAAACACAACATGCACTTTAGCTCAAACATAAAATTAAAATTTAATGTTATATGAATAATAATCTCAGAAGAGGGTTCATCTCAAGCCTCGACACTTACACACCCAATTTCTATAAAAGAATCAAAGAAATGCTAATTTTATATAAAATAGCATATATCAACAATTTAGTACTAAGTTGTAAGGGTGTGACAGATTATTTTATTAAATTTGTAAAGTGACAATATAGTACTTAAAATTAAAAAACATCACTCAATTTAATATTTCAAACAAATTATGTCTTTGTACAACACAAGAATATTCATGGCAATATGTTTTCATTAATTTGGATTTCATGTCACTAAATACCATTTCAATAGTTTGAAGGAATAAACATGGAGCAAAATTTGTTGATTGAACATTCGGAGCATAAAATAACTCCCATAAATTTCAATTGAACTAACCACTATGAAACTAATCTTCATTTAAGATTTTAAATTGCAACTTGAAATTCTATCCTTCCCCAAGAAATGTCATGTGAAGGTGGAACTTCAATGCCCTCCCACAAGCTCGTTTTTCTTAATCAACTCATCGGTGTGTTTGGTTCTAATGTTTAATTACAAGCTAAAAATCAATTGTAAACATAAAAACCACAAACTCTAATTGAAAATTAAAAATAATTCTACAATCAAAACAAACTTTCCCAAAAAACCATCAAACATGTTAAAATCATTCTATAAATAAAATTGTATACTACATTCAATAAATACTTTTTTAACATAATTTATTTAGTCTTTTAAAAAAAATCTCCATAAATAGAACAAAACATAAGCTTAATTAAGTGAGGCACACTTATTTAATAAAATAAAACAATACCCATTGCGCGTTCAAAACTTATTAATGCAATTAAAGAATCACATTTCCTTCTTTTTTTTGACAGGGAGAGACTTACTATATTTCTAAAACAAAAAAAATAAATAAAGAGAATTACATTTTTTTATCTCCCCCATTTCTGTCTCACACACGGTTATAACAATAAATGAAAAATAAAATAAAAAATTATTCACAACTTCCCATAATCTAATTGTTGTCATTTAAATAATAATAATAATTGCAGAAAAAATTAAATAAACAACAACGTTACGTCAGCCTAAGCCCAATTGGATCTATACACACACAGTACAGAACAGAGAGCCTAGCTTACCTCATCTCAGAAATTTGAGATCTCAAATCATACACACTTCCTCAATCCCAAAATCATAACATCACCCACAAACACAAATTGAAATAAAATCATAAAAATTTCATAAATTTAATTCCTATCAAAGAGAAAAAAAAGGAGAAAGTTGTTGGCTAAAAACTAAACTAAATTTTTCATTCAATTTCTCAGTTCTAAACATAATCTCTTCAATTTCCAAGATACCCAGAAAAATTAACATCAACAAAGGCCACAAACATGACCCATTAAAAACAAAAAATCAAAATTGAAAACTTCTAGCTAATAAAATTAAAAAAAATAATATTTTTATATACATGTATATATCTCATATGAAAAAAGCTTCATAAGAGAAATCACCACAAAAGGGATCTAAAGCAAGAGAATCACCAAAAAAAGAGACAACTTTTGAAGCTTTTTGTTTGTCCCAAATAAACCCTTTTGTTGGTTTTTCATGAATCACTGTAATCACGCCAACAAATTAACATTGTAACACAACGCCTCATGATGTAAAAACGTGCCCTTTGTTCTTTGACAAGCCTAGCACATTTCCTAGCAAAAGCACACTTTCTTTGTGAAGTTGAATTACTTTTGATGAAAGGTGTTGTTGAAGATTTACTTCTAGTTGACCCTTCTTTCTTTGATAGCTTCCACTTCTCATCAAAGTACAAAGGTGGTTGAGGTTGTGGTTGATTTTGAGTTTGTGCACTTTCCATAGAAGAAGAATAAGCCATAGAAAAAAGAAGAAGAAAATTTGATTTGTTTTTTGAGAGAGAGAGAGAGAGAGAAACAAAAACTGTGGGCAGTGAAATTAGTGAGAAAGTGAATAAGTGAGAAAGAAAAGAAGGGTGAGAGGGTATTTATAAGGGATTATATTGCAAGAAGAAAAATAAATAAATAAAATGGTAACATATTGGTGTGTCATGTGTGTGGCAGTGTGTGTCACCTGGTTCTTCCTTTGCCTTGAGAGACCCACCATTTTTATTTTAGATTTAATTACAATCTCTTTATTTATTTTACTTATTCATTATAACTAGTTTTTTATTTTAAAATTTCTCATTTTTAAATTATCTTCAAGTTTTTTTATGCAAAAATAATGATGTCGTATATGCTGTTATAATATAACCATATAGGTAGATTTATTATTAATTAAATTATAAAAATATTAATTTTTAAAGTTAAAAATAAAGTTTGTAACAATTTTTTTTGTAATATTATAAATGTTGATTATTTGACATTTTTAAAATTATAAAATATATCATCTAAATATATTATATTTTTTTTTTTAAATTGAGGGAGAAATTAAATTGATAAATTTTAAAATGAAATGTCAATTATATATAGAAGAAAATAAATGATCAAATTATAATTAAATATTAAAATATTTATTTTGGTAGAATAAATTTATGACGAGAGGATTGTACTTTAATTTAAGGTAGATAAGACTATTGAATTTATTAACACTTGTAAAACAACTTACATTAATTTTTCTTTTTTGATATCAAAAATTCAAAATTAAAATATAGTAGAGAAAAAAAATATTTACATATCTCTTTCTTCTACAATATGAACGGGAATTAAATTTATAATCTAATATCTGTTAATTTATCATTAAACTAAATTATATATTACATTATATATTTTATGAAACAACCAGAAAAAAAGTTTATATATTACATTATGTTATGGAATAATTAATGTGGGCTAAACAAAACTATTATTTTAGTGAGGTGGGTTCCCAATGCACACGTCACTGATGAAAGGGAGAGACGAGAATTGAATGCAGCAAAATCTTACACTGATATTTTGTTCATTTTGGTGGGGAAAAGTCACCCTAAAAATATTATTGGTGGGGAAAAGAGTTGAATTATTCATGCTGCATAAGTAATTTTTGACTGAATGGTGTAATTTTTTGACTGAAAGGAGTATCGTTTTCAGCATATTTACATATATTAAAATATTAATAAAATTGGTCATTTTTAATAAAATTAATCATCTTTCATCTATAACGCTCTTAATTATTTATTTATGTAATTCTACTTATTTATTTTTTATAATAAATAATTAGAGATAATTGTGATAAAACAATAAAAAGTAATTTTATTTTAAACTTTGAAAATAACAAATAAAAATCAACAAATATTTTCTTAAAAGCCAACACATTAAAACATAGAGTCCTAAGAAGTACCAAAATATTTCTTTCATCTAATTAGTATTATTTAAATTACATTTTTTTATTTTTAACAGGAATAATATATTTTAAATGAATTATAATATTATATTTATCATTAAATATAGAACTTTATTAATTATACGATAAAAGTTTATAAAAATAGTAATTGTATTAAATTTGTTGACAGTTGTTATAAATTTACCTTTTAAAAAAATATTTTCATATTAAAGTATTAATTAATTTTTATTTTGTAAAAAATATTTAAAATATCTTTTAAAAAGTTCTTTTATATTTATAAATTTCTTAAGAGAATTGTATATTTAAACACGAAAGTAGTATTAAATATTCATAATGGATGGATAAAATTAATTAAAAAAATTATATTATTAACAATAAATGGATAAACATGTATATTGTGATATTACCTATAACAATAATAATTATTATCACTTTTATAAATATTATTTGAGAAAGTAGAACATGCATGTCAGTATAATTTTTTTTACTTTGACATCAAATAAAAGTACAACATTTTATATGAACATATTATAACTTATTATTGAGTATTGATATAAAACTATTTTATAATAATAATGTACTCACGTTAATCTCATATTAGTTAAAAGCATGAACTTCTGTGCTATATAAGATTCAAATTTACTTACAAAAAAATTTAAAAAATTAAGGAATAAATAGGAAAGGAGGGGGAGTTATGTTAGTGGGTCGAAGGGTGGAAGTAACTGTGAATTGAGAGGAAAGTTTGTCATGATATGGGAAAGATTTTATAGAGGATTAAATTTTATAGTGCCAAGTTTTTTACAAAGTGAAAAAACTTTTTTGTGAATGGAAAAACCTTTGGTGGTGAAAAAGGGAATTTAATTTTCCTTTTAGGCTAGAAATGCCCAATGCAGAGGAGATTCTGAAGTGTGGGGGACCAACAGTGTTTCTGTTTCTGTTCATCAATTTTTATTTATTTTTTACTTTGTATTATGATGATGATGTGGAAGCCACTTTAATTTACTTCTACTGTGGACATATAAAGCTTTCTTGTCCGTTACCAAGCTTCTTGTTTTTTCTTCAAAAAAGAGTGCCATTTTCTCAGTGGAATTTAAGAATCTTGCTTCATAATTCTGTTTTTGGATGTTAGGTTTTTCATACTCACTTCTGTCATTTCACTTATTTTACTCTTCTGCAAAATAAATAATATAAATTGTACTTAATAGTTTAAAAACTTTTGTCATTTTTTTATTTAAATTTATTTCATAATATACATATTTATAAAAAATATATTAGAAAGGAATTTAATAAAGTCATTATTTGAAATGGTAGAATTATATTTATTTAGTTTTATATTTATTAATTTACTTAAAAGATATATGAAATTATAAAATGTTAATAAATTCGTCTCTATCACATGGTTGTCAAATGCATTCTTGTTAGTATTCGCATAACAAGTGAAGTGCAATCAAAAAATTTTATATTTAAAGCTTATCGTGGACACCAAATATTAGTGTTGTAGAATGGTACTTGAAAACTAATTAAATTTTAATACTCTATTAATACTTAAAAATTATTCAAAATTACAACTATAATAAACATTATTTATAAAAAGTAGAAATAATTTAATTTGTATTCACCGGTAATGTAAAAAGTTTTATAATATTAATAATAATAAATTATGTAAGTAATTTTATAATTAATTATGACAAAAATCAACCATTACAAATGATTTAACCATTATAATTGTCTTTCATTCTAAAAACTCTTATGACAATATATATATATATATATATAAATTACATTCAAATAGATGTTAATGGTCATCTTCATTTTAGAGATAATAAAATAACGTGATTGTTTCACGTTCAATAAAAATAAGAGTAAATGGATAGATATTCTTCAAAATTGAATTCATTGATACTCTTTAAAATTGAACTCATCCAATCGACATTAATTAAATCATTGTCTCAACTGTAAAGACGATGAGAGTCATAAACTTCTATTTTCATAGAATATTATTGATTATCAATAGAATTTCAGATAATTTTTAAATATTGTCATAATATATATTATGATTGTCCTCCAAAACATTTTTCTTGATCTAATTGATATTTTAGCTTTTATTCAAAAATATAATGAATTATTAAATAAATTTCATTATTTTTAGGCTAATTCACATTTCTCTTGAATTTTTTTTGTCAACTACCAATCTCTACAACGAATCCTCGCCTGACACATTTAGTATAATTTTTCCTCCTTATCACTTTTTTCTTCCACAAATCTCAAGCTCTGAGACCTTACTCAAGGAATGTGTCTCTATTTCCATTTAAACCAACAAAATGTTAATAACCAACTATTACTTTTATAATTAGTCTAAATAACTAAAGTTTTGGGAATATTTTGGTGGAATCATTGAAGACTTAAGGACTCTAATTATAGTGGCTTTGCATAAAAAAAGTGACTTCTTGTTCAATAATATATAATTGAATTTATGTTTCCATTTCGAAAAAAATTGAACTTATGTTTTAAAGCTTTTTTATACTATCAACATATAATATTTAAACTCTTGAATTTTTTTGAGTAAAAACATTCAAATAACTCCGAAAAGATAACAAAAGGATCCAAGTAAGTATTTTGGTGATGAGGTAACAAGGAGTTTTTTTTTTTTGTTAGCTCTTAAGCTATAATAATTTGAGTTAATTAACAAAGCATCACAATTTTTACTTGAAAGTATGTCCTTTGAATACGAAAAAAGAATCACCCCATAATAATGGTAATAAGTTTCAATCACCACATGTCCACTGCATCAAAACAATCTTATTTAGTTACATAATATTACTTGATGGTAGCCAAACAGTTATCTTAGACAGAACATTTGCCAAATTACCCACAAAATAAGATAAAAATAGCATAATATTTATAGCATCATATCCTCTCTCGTGACAAATTAAAGAAAGGGGTGACATTATAAGGGGAAAAAAATGAGCATGACCCACCTATGTTATCCATCGATTAATGAGGTAAAAACATTTTTATTGTTCAAAACATTTCCTTCATTTTTTTCTTCTTCGATTTTTTCTCTTCATAATAGATTTTTTCTCTTCATAATAGATTTTTTCTTCTTCGATAATTTAGTAAATAAAAATTAACATTTATCACCAACTATTACTACTAAATTATAATTTATTGTACAATAAATTATAATTTAGTAGTAATAGTTAGTGATAAATGTTGATTTTTATTTACTAAATTATAATTCAATTATATATTTAATATGTATATATATATAACTTTTATATTTTTATATATAAAATTAATTTAATATAATCACTTATAAATTTTTAACTATACCCTCATTAAATTAATTGAGTAACGATGTAACTTTTTAAAATGGTGTTCATAACGTACAATTTAGATGTAAAAAACTCTTGCCCTTCTTAATTTCCTTCTTTCACTTAGCACAATTTCCGAGCATCACATCAAGACTTTTGTATATACATATATATCCCTTTTTTTTAAAAAAATTCTTATACCCTACTTTAAAAATTATTTCCTCAAATGCCCTATTTTTTTTTTCAATAGGAGATCGTTCTCTGGGAAATCGACCACCTAAAGACTAACTTTTTGAAATTTAATAGAAGGTCGTTTCCTGGGGAAGCGACCTCTAATTGAGTTATATTAACTCAGTTAGAGGTCGCTTCTCCAGGAAACGACCTTCTATTGAGTTTCAAAAAATTGGTCTTCAAGTGGTCGCTTCACCAGGAAACGACCTCCTATTGAAAAAAAAAAGTAAGACATTTAAGAAAATAATTTTCAGAGTATGGCAATTAAGGAAGCTTTTTTTAAAAATGGGATATATATATATATATATATATATATACAAAATCCCCACATCAAACCTATTTTTTAAACTCATTTCATTTTATTTTAGTTTTATATTACAATTTTAGATTGAAATCATAAAATAAGATAAAATAAAAATAAAAATAAAGAAAAAAATATTAAATTATAAGAGAATTGTTCAAGTACATCATACGATAAATAAGACTTATATAGTTCATGTGTAACAACTAGTTATTATAACTAAATATACTTACTATTATATTAAACTTGTATGACTAACTCACTAATAAATAAACAAATATATATATATATATATATATATATTACTAATAATAATAATATATAATATATATATATATATATAATAATTAAACATAAACAAATATATATATATATATATATATATATATATATATAACATCTCCCTCAAACTATAACGTGTTTAATACACTTCGAACTTGGAAAATTGCAAGAAATAAATACTAGAAAAGACATCGACTAAAAGAAACTTTAAATGCCGAAAATTCATTGGTGAAAGAATATGAATTTTGTGTTTGACTATCCATATTATGAATAGAAGCTAGTATTATAGAATTTAGAGTATCAATTAAGGATAAAATGTGCTTTAACTATCCAATATATGATATTTTTTATTTGGATGGAAGCCGAAATGCCAATGAAGGTAAAAATAATTAATTTTACTTAATTATTTACTTATGAACATACGCTACAATGTCAATTAGGGTTAAAAGAAAGAAATAATTTTGTAGGGCGTCAACTAAGGTAAGAAGAAAAAATGAATTTTGTAAAATGTCAATTAAGTTAATTATAAAGAATGAATAAATATATCACCAAATTTTTGGTGTTCTTGAAAATATTTGACAAATCTTGATCATAGAATCCAATCAACAATCTTTAGTCTACTAGAATTTGATGAGTAGGTTGAAAATTCATTTGAAATGATCATTTGCATATTTGGATTATGACGTTGATGATTGTACTTTTCATAATGACAAATTTGTATCCCCTCAACCATTTTTCGTTACGGTAGAAATATGATGCATGTTTTTATAATAATTTTTAAAAAATTCACCACATTTATTCATTGAATTAGAGCCGTGATTACTTGATTTTATCATTGTTATTTGTGTTTTGATATAAGAGTTGTGGAATTGAAGATGAAGCGAGTGTTGGTCTAGAAAGATTATAATCGAGGAGGAGAACAAATACTTTAATAAAAAATTTATCAAAAAATATTAAGATAGAAAAAAGATAGTAGAATAATTATCATGTGATAAACTATACTATAGTAATTATATAGTCAATTGTAACAACTCGTTATTATAACTAAATAAACTAATTAACTGTTGTACTTAACTTATATAACTAACAAACTAATAAATAAAAGTATGTAGCATATTAAGATATCTAGCACTTTAAATGATTTAATCAAACACCAACTTTTGATTGTTTGTGGTCAAATTAAATGGAATTTGTCCGAAAATAGGTTGTTTGGAAAAGGACATTGCAATGATAATGCAAGATTAATTAAGAACTACTTGAGACACAACAATGGTGGTAAATGACAGTTGTAGCTTAAGAACTTTTCAGTTCCAATGACCAAAAAATGCACCGAGGTCCCCAAGCATCTGATAAACTCGATAGTTAAGTACATTCCAAAATAGTAATTATACTTTTGATGGACACCACTCTAAAAAATTGAATCGGGACCGATGGACTGGGACATAGGTAGGGCCGGTCCTAAATTTTTTGATTCTTGGATAAAGTAAAAAATGAATAAAAGACTATTTAACCTATTTCATAATAGTAAATCTCAAATAATTAAGATTTGAATAATTTTAAAACTAGTTTTTTAAGTAATTTACAAATCCAAATTTTCTATATTTTTTTAACCACTTAAAATATTTTACTAATTCTAAACTTACATCAATACACATGTTTTTTTTAGTACCCTTATGCTAAAATATTTCTCATTAGAGCCAATATTTTATATAAGTTAATTGAATAAAAATGAAAAATGATAATTACTATATAACGATGCCAACTTTTGATCCTCAATTTCGTAATTATCATTATGTTATTAGATATTTTATTTTATTATTTGAAACTAATATATATATATATATATATATATAAGAATTTTTATTTTTAGAGTTGTCGGTTATAATCGCTCTTATTTGTAGAGAAGATTCATCGTTATATAAATAAATTTTTTTATATATATTATTTAAAATTCACTTTTTATATTTTCATACAATCAACCTTATTTTTTGTAAAAACATCAGCATATAAGATGTGGTGGAGTTCAAACAAAAAAATGGGTGTAGAACTCCTAACCAAATAGAATATTTTCCTAACTAATTATTTCCATGTATGATTGTCTTTGTATCAAGCATTGTAAATCTGTAAAGTAACAGCTGAGTACATTTTGTATATAATAATATATAAGGCTAGTTAAATTAATTAATAAAATAATTAAGAAGATCAATAATAAAAATATGTTAAAATTAATATTTTTTATCCTTTATCATAAAGAATTAACTTTTTCTTCTATCATAATATTTATTGTTTACTGCAAAATAATAGAGATGACATAATTAAGGTTATTTTAGGTAAAATAATAATCAATACAGTTAAAATATAAAGAAAAATCTAATAAAAAGACAAGAACATTTATCGTTAAATTTACATTAAAAATCATAAGTAATAATTATACTTAGGGACAGATATACAGAGGGCAACCCATGGTTTAGGCCCCTTCCTTTTCTTAAAATTAATTTTATCATGAATAATATTCTAATATTATTATGTTTTTAAGGCCAGCAATATAATTTATAATAATTTAAATTTTAATTGATAAGTAAATAAAATCTTATTATTAATTGTTGCAGTTAAGATTTGAATTTGATTTGTCTTTAATAAAAAGCCATCAATCATTTGACTTTAAATTATTGCTCTTTTTTAAAATCCATTAATTTAATTAATAAATTATTATTCTTTCTCATATATTTTCAAAGTAATTGAGGAATTAAATTGGTGAATCAATAATTATTTACTTATCATATTTCTATAGTTTAGGGACACAATTGGAGAGAGTTTAGAGACTAAAAAGTATTTGGATTTCAAAGAAATAAAAGAGACTAAAATGTCTTTACATCAAAATTAAATTTTAATTTTTTATAATTTAACCTTTATTAACTTTGTAGTATTTACTATATTATTTTTCACCCTCTATTCCATACATTTTTAAATCCGTCTTTAATTATACTCATCAAATAGCAATGCGATTGTCTTTCAATCATTTCCCAAGTAATTATTATTATTACTATTATTATTTTTAATATTTAGTCTTCACAATCAAGTTAAAATTAAAAGGCTCACTCACTTTGACTTTAATAAATTGATACATCTAATATTAAATGAGTCATTTAATGGCAAAATGATGGTTTTGGTGTCAATGCAAGAGAAAATCTTATATGGTCACGCATTTATGTACACAAATAACAAAATAGAGACGATACACCAACAAATAATTAAATAATATATATTTTTAAAATAATCAAATTATTTATATTTTTTGTTTGTGTTCAAATAATGTTTATTTAAGATTATGACTATCCTTACTGCAAGTAATTTACTTAACTTTTTTTATTTAAAAGAAAAACTTATTAGATATATGTTCTTTCGCACGGGTAACGCACGCATTTATAATTGACAAGATTTATCTCGTATTTTTTTTAAAAAAATTCATTGATAAATATATGTACCTTTTTCTTAATATTTATTAGTTAAAAATATTTCTCTTGCATTTTTATGTCATATTTTTTATGTATCAATGACAAATATCTAAATTATATTTTTTATGTATCAATAATAAATATATATTTTTTATTTTTTTATAAAATACTTTTTATCCTTTTTTTAATATTGCCTTTAACTCTAATCTTTGTTTAATTTAAAATAATATTTAACAAATTAATATTTCACTTATTATGAGAAAACGTTGAAGATTTAATAAAGTTAGAGTTTTGTTTTAATAAAAAAAGTTAGAATATATTATTTTGAATACAACTAATATTTTAATATTCAGCAGTGTCGTGTTATTGTTGTTTTTTTAATTAAAAAACACAAGTGTTATAGTTGGTTGGATGGAGTTTTGAATTTTGTTTAATTTTTGTGTGTAATATATATTTTTTAAATAATTAAATTATATAAATTTTTTGTGTATCTAAATTATTTTTATTTAAGATTATAACTATTGTTATTGCAAATAATTTGCTTAACTTTATAAAAATGGAAAAGATATTTTATTTAACTAATAACAGATATATTAATAATGAATTTACAATGATTTCATGTAAGATTTTTGTTATGTGTTTTCAGGTTAAAATACCACATTATTAAGGATATTACCTTATATTATTATTATTATTTTCTATGAAGTATAACAATGAAACGGTGAAAAAAGTTAAATGTTAACTATATTAATTATAATTAAAATTTATTTACATCATTTAATAAAATTATATGATATTTTTAATTATTTATTTATAACTGTGTAGGCAAAATATAATTTGTGATGAATATTTGAATCCCCATAAACAGCGTGAAAATGTGAGGGTGTTGTCCAATAAAAAAGCGGAAAATAGTGAGCAGTTTTGAGCTAATCTTGGAAGCACGCAACTTGAGCCTTAAAAGGGTTGTTGATTTTTCTTACTTAATAGCTTCTGTATATTCATTCGTACACCACCCACACGCAAAACAAACTCTTATTCATCCTCTCAATTTTTATTCCCTTCAATCTAACCATACATCATCACACACTACCTCTAGCTTCTATAGGATCCGTTTTAGAACGTCACTTTCTGCCTTTTTAGTTTTTTAAATTATTTAAATAAAATACAATTCAGTTGATTTTTTATTTAATTTTAAATTAGTTTTTTTAAAAACATATGTTTTATAATTTTTATTTAAATTAATATGTCATCATCATGAGATATAAATATTATTCCAACAATTAATGACTATTATATTCTGTTACCATAATCGACCATTCACCTTAAACCAATTATACTATCATTGACTACCTTCATCTTTACTGACCACTTATCTCTGACCATAACCAACACCACCAACTACCAATCTCTAACTATTATCATCATCACTAACCATATACATCTTCACACAACCAACACCAGCACTCACCCACCTTTATAAATTGGCATCACCATTGACCACATATCTCCGACCATTGTCACCGCTACTAACCACCATCAGCCACCTTCAACCACCATCTTTCATCACTGACCACCATCTTTCATCACTTTCATCATCACCACACACCTTCGACCACCATTTTCGATCATTCTCATCATCATGATCCACTGCCAACACCACCAACGACCCCTCCTCTAACAACTGCCACATCGTCTCTCACCACCGACCGCCCATCTTCTACCACCATCCACCATTATAGTCACTACTATTGACAATTGAAATGGTATCTTTCTTGAATTCTATTCAAATAATGAAAATTAATTTAATTATCTTACAAAATTGACTTATAAAATATATTATCATAAAACATATAAATAATTCTTGAAAAATGTGTACTCCAGTTGAAAGATATTTTCTCTAAATTTCTATTTAGATAATAAAAGTTAACTTAATTATCTTATAAAATCATCTTGCAAAATATATTATGATAAAACATATAAATAACCGGTGATCAAGTGATTTAATAATGGATGATATGATAAATCTAAGAAACTATAATGTCATTATTTGGGTTAATCTCAATTCACAAAAACAAGTTTATAAGATACAAAAACAAAATAAATTTCTTATTTATAAACATACATTTAGGTTTATATCACTTTCAATACTCTAAAAAAAGGCATGATCTTATGGATGTGACCGTACATAGGACTAGGGATCCATACAAAATGTGCCTCATTGGTGGGGACTTTCTATTTTCTTCTTCTATCAAGCAAAGTGTGAGTGACCCTACATTGACATATCAAGAGATGTGTTAGTATAGGAAGCGTGATGAGCTAGTAGCACCATTGTGGGCTTTAATTAAGCTATATGGTCATGTGTATCATATGCATGTGCAACAAAAACAATTGTAGCGACGTATCAGTTTTTGTTTATTCATGAGTTTTGTTCATCAATCATCATGGTCATGCCTAGGCAAAATTAAAGGGTTTCCACGTTCTTGATGGGAAATATCACTGCAAGACTTGTCTAATTTCTCATCAACAATATTTGTAGACCAATTTTTTAAATTCATTTCAAATTCGGACAATCAAAGAAAATTAGACCCTTCTCTTTTTTTAGTTGAACAATAATTTAATAAAAATAAAAAAAATATATCTATTATTCAAATTTTAATTTAAAGAATCAACGTCAATTAAATTATTATCTTAAACGTATTAATATATATATATATATATCAAGAGAAATATTGGGCCACATCCACTTTAAAATAATTTGTGGCATTATACATTTCAAAGTTCAAACAAAATGAAGCTAGTGTAACTTCATTGTAATTTCAACTTGTGGATTTAGTCTTTTCTTATGATGAAATGGACAATTCCTTTTAAAAAGCACATCCTTCCAATTGTAACTATCATAACATAAGATATGGTTGGCTTTAAATTATTATTATTTTTGTATAAAAAAATATCTTGTATGTAATTGCAAAGATTATAATAACAAAAGTTATATTAGACAAAGTAACTACGTCCAATTCAATTTTTTAACATTTTAATTCTCTCTTAAAATTTGTAACTTTGTGGTTTTCTCAGGACTAGAATACTACTAACTCAAGACTACCAATTAAATTGAATGATTGGGTTATCGACCTCATTTAAACACCATTGTGAGTTGGATTTGAATTATTTGTGTATATCTTTAGATATTGATAACTGAAAACATAAATGGTAATTTCTAAACTTTTTTCTTCTAAAAGTAGTTTTGGTTTTCAGGTCACAGTATGTGTATAGTAGCATTCATGGACCCCATTGTTTTAAATTTTTGGACTCTAATAAAATATATGGACTGTACATTGTGGAAAATAACTTGTGCAGGAAATTTGCTTGCACGAGTGTAACTTTGACTTTGACTTTCTTTTTAATTTCATTTTGTAAGATTATGGAATATGTAATATGTACACTATTAAATGCACTCCTATATCTCAAGTACCCATGTGAAGTTTCGATAATAGTTTTTTTTTTCTTCTTACATGTCGGTATATTTTTCTTCAATGCGTTCCATTGTAATTTGATCCATTTTCACCAAGCATCTTTAGTTGAAAATAAAATATTCTTACTAATTATTTTCATTTTCCAATGAATACTAAAAAAGTGTATTTGTTCAAGACTAAACAAGTAAGTGTATCATTCAGTCATCCATATGCGCAAAAATTAAGATGCATTTAGATTAGTTATATTTTGATTTTTGAACAAAATCATGCGTAGAACAAAATGAATTGTAGTTGATGAACATTGATGAATTCTACAAAGTGCTAGAAAATTGACAATTAATATGTTTTAATGTTTATTACTTAAAAAAAAATCATTGATAAATATATTTTTAAAATTTTAAAATTTATAGTTAAGATAGTCCATTTATTATTTTTTTCATCTCTAGAGATTTGTTAGATAACATATTTTCAAGTCGCCTTGACAATGAAAAGGAGTATGAGGATTAAACTTATGATCATTATAAGTTTGGTCATGTTTTCTAAGTTGAAGGCACTTACTACTGCATATGTCGACTGGTTGAATAGATAGATTGACAGACATGCAATAATTGCATTGAATGTTAAGTGTTTGACAAATAGTTTGAAGAATAATGATATATATGACAATTACATGTAAGCGCTACATGCATGTAAAAAACACCTAGAGTATAGTTTATTTTTGTTTTTCATAATTAGTCATTTGAAAACTATGTAATTGACACTATTTAATTTGATTCGTGAAATTTAGTCTATACTGAAATGACGAACATTTCTTTAGGTTTAAGATTGTTCTTAATTTTTGTCGATTTATTTTATGAAATTTAATTCAATCATTTCAATTCAACTATTTATATATGTGTCCTTGCAAATTTATCTTTCAACCAAGTTTAAATTTTTGTCATAATAAGATAACTTATTATAACATGTAAATTATATATAGTTTCTCCACCTTGATTTTGTATCAATATCACCACATTATATACTTATTTGTTGACGAAATTGAGGTTTCTTAGATACTATTATCTCAATAATTGATCTCATTGTAAATATTGACAAATTAATCCATTAGATAACCTAATTTACATAAATAAATTAAAGTCTAATTAAATAGTGGACATGGATATCAAAATAACATGTAACGTGCTATGTTTAGTTTCAGTGTCACGTCATAATTAAATTAATATAATTAAATAATGATTTGATTGATAATGATTTAATATAAAATATATATTTATTTTATATTATTTTTATTAAATTAATATTATTTAAGTTAATATCTTAATTATAAAAATCATTAAAATCTATTTTAAAGAGATAATAATTACTGTCAGTTAAAATTTAAAATACTTTTTAGTATAAGTCGATGACGGACGGTAATCGAAATTGGAATTTGCCTCTATGAATATTAGTTAAATTATGTTAAGTACTAAAACTTGAATCTTTACAAATTAAAATTCTAGATTTTCCTTGATTTATATGTGAAAAGAATTAGAAAGTAAGAAAAGAAAAGTAAAGAAAATATAGAGTGCAGAGTGGAAGTAGCACATGGGGATATGGCATCATAAGATAGGAGAGGGCCCTACACTTTAAAGGGATATGTCTTGTGTGATTTAAAGCATGTTATACACGTGTCGGACACCAAAAGGGATATTTCTGCGTTCCTTATACCAACTACTAGAAGGCATAATCTGATGAGTCACACAAACCTTGCATGGTCAACATCATTAGGATTATGGTCCGTAAATAAATATAATACAGACAGACTTAGCATGCGGTATTTGATTTATTTAACATGCGTTCGACAAATTGTGTGTTGATGTGAAATTATTTTAAGCGACCATAGAATAATCTTTATTAAATTATCTAGCTCTATTGACGTGACAATACTATTAAATGCAATATTTTTTTTTAAATTTAAATTCAGAATTTTATTGTTGTGGGTGAGTTTATTAGTAATAATTTATTAGTTTTTTAAGAAAAGAAAAAGAAGAATCTTTATTAATTATACAACAAGAAAATTCTTTACTGATAACGATTTTTTTTCCAATTGATGGGATGCACTAACAAATTTTGTTGACTAATTATGAATTATTTTCTTTTTTTTAAAGAGAATCTAACAAGAAAAATAACACACGTCTTAATTTTTATTTTTTTATTTTTTTTTTACTGAAAAATTTATGTGAGTTTGGTTACATAACAACTCATTAAGTTATACTATAGCCAAAGTTCAAAGAGCACTGGCAAAGATATATAATTTATCAAAGAGATTTTCACATAGACAATGAAAATATAATCTACGATATTGTGGGTGTGAACAAATTCTTTGTCAATTGAACTAATTTTCATTGTTAATTATCTTAAGTTTTTATATCAACTTAATTAATTATTACAAATATCAACTTCTAAGATAAAACTGTCACTCTTTATAAATTATTTTTGAACTTTATGTATTTTCAATATCAAACTTAGATTTTTCTTAATTAATTGTTGGATTAAACTAAATCAACTGATCTAACAGAATCGGGCCATCTTAATGAGCCAATTTGGTATGTGAGTGAGTTGTAGTGGTCATGGGTTTACAAATGGTTATATATACATATTTTAATGATAAGTGTGGGTGAGAAAAAATAAACCAATGAACTTTCGAATCCGACTATTTCTCTTCAAATCTAGGTATAAAAACCAAATTATATAAGGTGATATGTAGGTTTTCATTAATCATCACACAACAAATATATTAAATGACTTGTTTGATAAAAATCTACTTAAACATTGACAAAAATATTAAAAGGTTAATTTTTTACGATAATAATTTTGAAATAAAATGAACACAAAGTTGAAGAAAATGAACCTCTTAACAAAGATATAAAAACCATATTACCCAAATCAACCCTTATAACTGAAAAATTCACACCGCAAAAATCTGTTTAAACCGATGCAAACAACTGAAAATATTAAACTATTAAATTGTAGACTCAATTTAAAATAATTTGGCTAAATTAACCTAAATCTACTCATACTCCAGTGATACTCCACTCTAACAAATGGTGCGGAGAAGACCTACAAAAGATACAAGAGTGTACTACGAAAATTTTGATTCCTTCAGTAAAGCTTAATGATTCGAGGAAAAAAAATTAAATCCAAAGCAATTGCTTTTTAAATCTAAAATTAATCTCGACCATGTTCCTTATTATCTATTGCAATTCTGTTTGTGGTTTGGATACCAACAACAGTTGTACAATGGAACAATTATGAAAACTATTAAATCTAAATAGATATAAATTCATTTTCTAGATGAATATTTTTCACAATTGATGTAACACGATAATGTTACAGGAAATATATGTCCAACTATTTCTATCTCGTATGTTTGTTGGTTAGCATAAAATTCATTTTGCTTTTAGAAAAAATAAATTGTATAAACTAAAATATATACTATGATTTCTTTTTGGATAAAACAAGTTTTCCTTTTTGTTTATTGAGATGCAAATAATTGATTGATGAGCCAGCCAAATGTGGAAAATGTATTAAAGCTGCAAAGAATTGGAAGTACGTAACCTTGATTCATGCATTTTGCCATGGGGCAGGTAGGAGGGTTCATTGTTTGTCTTAGTCATTGGAAGGTTCTTTTTGCAATAATCATTTATCTAGAATCATTGTTGGGGATAAAACTGTGGATTAATTAATAAGCGTTCTACTTCAATTTTTATAATCTTCAATTTTATATTTTGTTTAAGAAACGGGTAAAACACTCCCAATCTCAATTATATTATTCTAATTTTTTTATAAAAAATTTAAATGCGAATCTCACACATACTAAAACAAAAGAAAAAAAGATCAAAATAAAATATTAAATTTATTAATTAATTATAAAGTTTAAATATAGTAATTAACTATTGTACTTTATTTATATAATTAATTAACATACTAATTAAATATCTAATATAAAACTAAAATATTTATAAAGACAAAAATCGAACATAAACTTTTGTTGAAACTAAAAAAAGCGCATATTTATATAAGTCAATTATATATTTAGATCTAAAAGCATTTAGACGAACAGTTTTTCAAATGGAAAATACATTTACAAGAAATATTTCCTCAGTTTCCCTTATATGAGATATGATATGGTATTTTATTTGCTTATGTGTTTTTGCTTCTTGGCCCAATTGACTTAGTCAAATGGATGCAACTACAATATGTAAAATGTTTCATATATGCATGGTTATCTACCACATTAAACATTTTCAGCTAAATTTAAAATATTGCCGCATCTGGGACCATGACCATCTTGAGTTGGTTACATAATATTATTTTAGTAATAGTCTTATTTTGCAAATATAATTCAATTCTCAATTTAGTGGATAATGTTTTTATTTTTTTTATTAAAGGTGGATAATGTTTTCTACGTGTTATACAGTTGTATATATATCAAAGAATCAGAAGTTTAAAATTGAATTAGGATTCATATTTATAAAATTGCACAACAAGTCATTGCCAAAGCAAAACAATTTTCTTAATTTGAGAGGTAATTGTTAGAATTATTAATTTAATTATGGATGATAATCAATTATTAAAAATTATTATTAATTAATTAATATTAAGTATTGAATTATTTGTTAAATTTTTGTTACGGAAGGAATCGTGATGAATCGATTAATTAATATATAGTAATTCTATATTATAGTAGATAAGTTATGATTAATTAATATATAAAACTTCACACCATTTTTAAAGTGTTTTGTTTGTTTGTTAATTAATGTTACATACTTGTAATCATTCAGTGTCATCAAATGCAGCGTGACCAAGATTAAGTTTAATTAACAGAGCAAATCTTATAGAAGTGATCCACAATAATTGGAGGGGTTTATATTCAACTTATACCATATATCTAAGGGAGGGGTATACGGTTTTTGTCTGATTCTGTCATCTGATTATTCATTATAATTACTATTGGAATAGATTTTGTGTCCCCTTCTTTGAACTCTCCAAGAATACTGAAATCTCTTATATCAATTTCTATTTAGTCAAGCAAACTTTCTAACCTCAAATTTTGAAAGCTTGGTTGATAATTAAATAACATGTCATGAGTTAAAATAATTTCTTTTGTAAATTGATAAATATATCTATAAAATTGTTAAATATTAATTAGAATAATCACATTGTAAACATAGTATCTTAATGATTATGACTGAAGTGTTCACTAAATATGCATCCCTCTTACATTGATCAAATATTGATACAACTCCACCAAAAAGTTAATATGCCTATGAAATTTAAGATTATTTTGTAAAAAATTAGACTTTATAAAGTTTCAACCTTTAACAAAGTTGTCTATTAGATAGCCTAAATTTGCAAGTCAAATTAGTGTCTAATGAGTTAATATTAATGCAAAAAAATTATATATTTAATTAACACACATTCTCATAGTCTATAGCAGAAGCAGTTAATAGAGGGACCGTTTTGAATGTTATTTAAAAAATATATTTGTAAATTCATAAAAATAAAGACTTTATTTACAATTGTGAGGACTAATATTTGTATTAAATCTAATATATAGACAAATGTTAGTAATTAAGTTTGATTATGCTAGGTTAGGTTTTAAGATTGAATCCTATACCTTGCTTATAACTCTTGTTTTTCTATTTTATATGAGAGTTGAAATTTGAACATTAAAATATCATGTATATAATGCCTTCATAAATCATTGATATTCTGTTATTTATCTTAGTCTTAGCTAGTTTCATGTCCCTACAAAATGTAGACAATAATTTAGAAATTGGTTATTTTTATTACATGTTATAAATCACCTTGACAAATTTTCCAAACAAGAAACAATAAGGATATTCTTCCAATTGCTTCATGTCTACTCAAATTAGTATTTTTTCTTGCTGAAAATCCCAACATAAGATTTCATTGCTTTCTTCAAATTGTACCTATTTGAATATATATATGAAAAAAGGCCAAAATTTGTATTGCAATGAAACATATCTTTTCAAATATTTGATAACCGAAAATCCTAGTCTACCTACCATGAATCAGAACCATTCATTTGTGATGATGCATTATTAAATGCATAACAAACCAGAAAAATTAAAAGCAGCTCCCAAAATGTATGCCATGTTTCATTATATGGTAGTTGATCAATCATAGATAATTGTTTTCAAAATTTTTATGCAGTATTCTAAAGTAATGCAAAATATTTGAGTTAATTCCTGCATTCTTATATTTTCTCAAAACAACATTTGACTTTTGATACATAAGGAACTAGCAAGTACATTGTAACATAGTAACTAGAGGCTCATAGTATTACGTCTTAAGACGGTGACTTAAATTGATTTGGTTCGGCTAAAAATAAGAAAAACAAATATTAGTGTATTAAAACTAAATTATGTTTGTTTTCTCTTGTATTTGTTGAATTGAATCAACACTTATCAAAACCTTGAACTTTTATTTAAAAGAGACGATGTTGATTGTCATCAATATTTTAACTGATTTTTATGTATCTGTTTATTGTAGATGACATGAGACACTTTTAATTTTAAATATTGAAATAACATAAACATAGGGTTCCATAAACAGATTAATCAATTAAACCAATAAAAAAATTGGGCATTGCTTTTCCAAGACAAATGGAAAATCTTGTTGCTTCTTCTGTGTTGCAATTGACGAATTTGGAGGCATCAAGCAAAACTTTCAAATGTAATAGTGTATTTATTTTGTTTACAATTTAATAGTGATTTTTCCCCCACAAATCAAATGTAAATATAGCTCTTTTAGCACTCATTTGAACTTGAGAGATATCATATTATGGAAGTCAAAATCTAAAAATAATTTTTTTATTATTTAATAGTGTAGTTTAAACGATCAATATTACTACCTCTACCAGACATATTGAAAAGGTAATATATCACTAATTATAAACAAATTAGAAAGACTATACTGATTGATACTTTCTAATTTATGAAATTAATTTTTTATTTGATAAATTTACAAGATTAAATCGAATGACCCATGCAATCGTAAGATTTAAAACGTCTATTTCATGAATGAGTGAATATTGTCTTACCACAAAGTGCTTCATGCACGGTGATTTCATTTTTAGAGAAGTCAAAATTAATTTTAGAAGTATAAAATTAATTTTGACATATTTTACTATCTTAAGGAAAATTTATGTTTATTTTAGAATTAAGTTTAACATGAAACTATAATTGATAGTTTTTATCTCTAACATTTATTTTTGTCTAAATTTTTTATTCAACTAGTTTCTACATAAATGTATTCACAGATTAGTCACTCTACTTTTACCTCACTTTGAATTATAATTAATTTTATAAAATCGACTCATTAAAAATTAATTGTTATTACTCAAAACAATAATACACTTCATTTACCATTGACAATGAATTTCTCTTCTAGATCATATTGTGTCACTTAACTTCCACTCGAATCTAGAAATAAAAAATTTCAACATGTAAGTAATCCCTAGATTTTGATGCACCCTGCATATCCCACTGGCTCGCCAAACTATACAAACACCAAAATTGAATATGAGGAAACATGTCTCACTTACAAATGATTAGTAATTGTTCATAGTAAGTGCATTCTACCTAACCTTAACTAGAACATACAACATAATGTACAAAGATCTCTTAACCTCTTTTTTCGTG
Organism: Cicer arietinum; assembly: GCF_000331145.2. Classification (NCBI taxonomy): domain Eukaryota; kingdom Viridiplantae; phylum Streptophyta; class Magnoliopsida; order Fabales; family Fabaceae; genus Cicer; species Cicer arietinum. The sequence goes on from NC_021161.2 coordinate 43,745,868, forward strand.
ATGATGCATTAATTATCAACGTCATTTGTATCATGGAAGGTTTTACAAGTTTAAGTTTCTTCACATGTTATGTTATGGTCACTTGAAAAATATACAACCTCTATGCAACAAATAGCACTACATAGAAGCATGCCATGCTTAAATGCTATGTTTTGATGTGTAGATTTCTTTTTCACTTACTTTGAGGCACTCATAAATTGTATTAGTAGTAGTACTTTATAAGCAAATCTATAAATAAAAATAACTAGCTTTTAAGATATTAAGATAGTTTGTTCGAGTAAAAAACAATGAGTTATTCAAATTTTATTTTTGTTAATTTCATTATAAATTTAATTTTATTACTTAAATTACCCCATCTCATTTAATTGCATAAAAAATACGGACACTTAATTTTAAAAAAGCGATAACAAAATCATACTATGATAATTATAGGGATACAAAAGTCAACTTTTACTTATATTTTTGTTACAATTTAGATTTGGTGAATTTTAAATTAAAAACCGACTCTTTAATATACATTTCCTAATATATTTGTATTGATTGATTATAATAAGTATAGATTTCACTAAGTTTATATAAGACTCATATATTTTGGTAAGACTTATATAAATTTTCACAAATCAAATATAGCGTGTTAGAAAAAGTGAGTTAAAAGAGTGTTTTGATATCATTTACTCTATATGATATCGGAGAGTGAGTATTAATCTTCTAGCTGAAAAATATGAATCTTTATCTCAAAACTTATTAGAAAAGAAAAGTAATTAATAACGTTGACTTTGAACAAATAACTCAACCTATGGTTTATCTCATCATGACCAATTAATCTTCATCTTGCATATAAAAATGAGAATATAAATTCTATTATATTGTCGTTTCCTAATGATGAATGAAGCTCCACAACAAATTTTGTAAGTTCTGAAGAATATATATAATTCTAGTATAATTTTATGATATAACGTTTGATTATAATCATGATTATAGAAGAATGTGTGTAACCATGTTAATTAATTGATAATGGATTTGATCATAGCCCAATTTCCTTTACTTAATCAATTATATAACTTCACCAAGGCTATAACTTGAAGAACAAATTAAACATGATCGAACAACCTCAAATTACAAGAATATTAAGTATGGCCTAGAAGACATTAATTAATTATCACCTTATAACTAGCTTTGATCATATGTAACAAAAAGAAGCAATGTCATTGGAGTTGGCAACCCATGCTAGCATGTTTTAGTGACAACATTTTGCTTATAAAGTTAGCCTTCATGAAATTCTTAGTTAAATTCAATGTATTAAGACTATTCAAGGGGACCATAGAAAACAAAGGAGAAATAAACCTGCTTCAGGCTGAGACAAATTAAGAACAAGCTATCTTTTTTTAGTACCTATATATATATGCCGATAATGTACAGAAACATTCATCTTCATCTTCAGATTTTGATTTTGTTTTTTTTTTTTACTGCAAGTTGTTGATGAATTATAAAATTGAGCAATAAAATTTAGGAATCGATTTTACGTTAAGTGATTAAATTAAGCAATAGGCAATCACGTTACACTCATATTAAGCCAATACTCTTACTAGTCCTTATTATAAGATAATATTTTGATATTTTTATGGTTTTATTTAGGTGAACATTTAATGTAAGTCATATTTTAATAGTATTTAATTTTGAACCAATTTTACCTTCGAATACTTAAACCCAACAAAACTCAAGGTATCCAAGAATTTACTTTTTATTTATAAAAAAAAAAAATTATATCTATTAAATATATATTGCATAAATAACCTTTTATTCCCATTTAAAATATGTTTCTTTTTAATATAAGTGTGAATTTAATGGGGACCAATTTCTCGTGAGAGTATATTTGGTAAAAAACCCTTAAAAAATTATGATCATAATAAATAAGTAATTAGTTTTGGTTTTTTTTTTTTTTACAATTACAATCAAAGATATAAAAGCAGAATCTATATCCGTTATCGCGAGGTTTTAGACAAAAAAAATTAGTCTGTTAAGTTAAAATTTCACAAGTTTTGAATTATTTAATATACTATTTTTTTTAATAATCTCTCTTGAATTAAAAATTATTTAATGAGGTAGTTGAATATTTGACATCAAATTTTCACTCAATATAAAAAAGACAACTAGTCATTTTGAATTTGATTTTATATGTAATTTAAAAAGTTAATTATACTTAACTGAATTTTTAAATTACTGTGAATTTTGTTTCTTATAATAATTATAAGAGAGAGTACGATCTTAAATATATACCTTTAATGCAAGTGTGATAACTTATCAAACAAAGGGGTCTCTAGGGTTTATATATGTTTTTCCTTTCACATGGGCCTAAAGAAGAAAACAAAATTGTGTTTGTGATAATCCTCCATCTATTTACAAGATTATAAACACATAATTGTATCATGATGTTACAAGAATTTAATTGATATGTACAGACAATATAAAAATATTTTATATTAATAATTAATCACAATCGTTAAATTATAAAAAATTAACTTTAATTTTTATATTTTAAAAGTTATATAAATAAAAGTTTGTAATTGATATATCGTATAAAATATTTTATAACAATAATATATCAAAATTTATCTTATATATGAAACATACGTGATTCTTTTCATTTTCTTGGTGTGTCAATTATCACATGCCTCCATGTGAACTAGATTGGTTTTTCCTCCACACAAATAAAATGTGCAAAAAGTTGATAGGAAAGAAGTTAAATTTTGGATATGAATAGCTTAATTTAATATCAGAAAAATGTAGACTACATAAGAATGAAACAAATTATAATTATATACCCAATCCGAAACGGTCAAATGTATTGAACACAAGACCTCACGAAAAGATATATTTTGGACAGGAGAGGCAACTTGTTCACATGCTACTTTGCCAATTTGACAGAAAAATAATAATAATTAAGCAATAAAAATTACATATACGCAACTTTCATTAAAAAAATAGACCTTTAAACTTGAACTTTTTTAATTAAAAATAATCTAACAAAAAAAAAATGAAAAATAATAACATAAAAAATTAAAAGTCTTACATAGAATAAAAAAAAATTAGTAGTTTTTTTTTTTCTTAAAAAATTAGAGCGCAATATAAAAAATATTTATGATTTAATATATATCTTTAAATATATAGTTTCTACTTCAAGGAAAAGATTTAGTTTGTAGTTAATACTTAATCTTATTTTCTTGTTTATTGCTCAAGTGCCATATTTATGTATGAACTCAGAAGGATTTGGGTCGGAACGTCTTAGCCCACTTTCACCTAAGCTGGGCCTCAAGTGTATAAATCTTTCGAAAATTCTACCCCATACTTACTAAGTTATACTCCTCTTCCTCTTTTATCAAAATCCCATTTTACTCATTTAAAAAAATATTAAAAATATTAAAATATATTTGTGTTCCGAATAACTTGAAATATATCATCAAGAAAATATCCTGAACCCAATGGAGGACTAGGAGCGCTCGAAGTAGTTGTTGCTCTACCGTCCCACCCTACTTGATCAACATATGTCATGTGGGAGAATAAAAATGCTGGAAAATATCCAAAATTTTCATTTTCACTCATCACCCACCAATCTTGTGTTATAGGATCTTGGATACATTTGTGAACCATATTACGTACAAATTCACTCATCATATTTTCTTTAAAATTTTTGTTTGCAAAAATAATTAAATATGAAGAAAAAAAGTAGGTCAATTCAACCTTTGGCTGTTGTCTTGACGCTTTGGTTTATGGATGGATTTTGTCAGCTAAAATAAAGTAGGTCAATTCAATCTCTATTAAGATTTAATTGTTATCCACCTACTGATATAAAAATAAAGATAAAACCAATAAAGTACCACATGCAATTTAATTGTTTCAATTGTGCCTTTTTCTTTCTCTGCAGTACTATAAAAATAAAAATATTACCAAACTAACACCCTTTTTACACCTATTTTAAATTAGAAATATGATATGACATATATAAATTGTGTGGGGACCTCCTGATTTAATTTACAGATTTAAGTCACAATCAAACTAAAGATTTATTTACATGCTCTGTCACGTTTCAATTTCAGTTTCGACAATCAAACTATTAAATTTCAACTCCAGTTTCATTTGTTTTGTAATTTAGTGAAGGTTACTTTTCAAGAAGGAAACTAAATCACTTATTCACATAATTAGACAATTTTTCATTAGTGACCTTAAAAAATGAGCATCCTTTAGATTGATCACATGATCAAGATACCATACAATTCCCAAATGCATGAGGCTCCTCTATAAACTTACACATGATAAATGTTCACACCAACTAGTATCTTTTTATTAATTCTATTGAATGCATTGTCACCTATTACCAACTACTTTTGAAATGATGTACAAATTAATTATGACACTTTTGCTTTCCATACCCCTCAATTTTTTTTGTAAATCAAAGATACCCAAACTACCCTTCCCTCTTTATTCAATTAACACATCATTTCTATCTTCATCATCTTTATCTTCATTAACCTAACACCTTCATCTTCAATCATCTTCAACATTCTTGACTCATTTTTTCCATCTTCAATAATCTTTGACATTCTTGAATCATTTTCAACATCTATATCATCTTCAACACCTTCATCATCTTGAGCATCTTCATCACTTCAATCAAGTAAGCAATGGTTATTTTTTGAATAGTTGTTTTTCGGGTTGTTGTTATTGAATGTTTATCAATGGTTGTTTTTGAATGGTGTCCGTGTTTTTTAATAGTTGTTTTTGAATGTTCATCAATGGTTTTTTTGGGTTAGATGGTTGTTGTTCATATAGGGTTTAGTTTTAGAGGTGACATACGTGATCTCAGATCACACATGATGATGGATTTCAAGCACGTGAACTCAGATCACGTAAGTTGACGTGAACTCAGTTCACGTATGTTGATTGAGTTCATGTACGTGAACCCAATTCACGTAGGTTGATGGAGTTCACGTATGTTGATTGAGTTCATGCACGTCAACTCAGTTCACGTAGGTTGATGGAGTTCTAGTACGTGAACTAAGTTCATGTATGTTGATGGTGTTCATGTGGAGTTCACGTACGTGAACTCAGTTCATGTATGAGTTCATTTAAGGAGTTCACGTAGGCTTTATAGAGTTCATGTAGGTTATGTTTCTGGACTTGCATAAATGTTATATTGTTATGTTGTTTTGATAATGATTATGATTTGTTTATGTAGAAATGGTGCACACAATATTTGCTGATAGAGCGGGTCGTGTTATACTCGACGAGGGAACTTTGACCGATGACGATCGTTGTGTTAGATCAACCGCTTCTGCACGGGCTCACCGTGCTCAGCATGAATTGCGTGAATTTTGTAAGTGAAATTTCGTCAAAATCAATCTTGTGACCGATTAGGCCTGGTGGATATTGTCAGAAAAGAAAGTAGGTCAATTCAATCTCTATCAAGATTTAATTGCTATCCATCTACTGATATGAAAATAAAGATAAAACCAATAAAATACCACATGCAATTTAATTGTTTTAATTGTGCCTTTTTCTTTCGTTGCAGTATTATAAAAACAAAAATATTACCAAACTAACACTCTTTTTACACCTATTTTAAATTAGAAATATGATATGACATATATAAATTGTGAGGGGATCTCCTGTTTGAGTAAATTAAATTTCTCTACTTCAAATTACCATTAATAGTATCGATAAATTAAAAACATTTAATTTACAACTTTAAGTCACAATCAAACTAAAAATTTATTTACATGCTCTATCACGTTTCAATTTCAGTTTTGACAATCAAACTATTAAATTTCAATTCCAGTTTCATATAAACAGTTGTGATGTGTCATATGTTTTGTAATTTATTGAAGGTTACTTTCCAAGAAGAGAACTAAAACACTTATTCACATAATTAGACAATGTTTTAATTAGTGACCTTAAAAAATGAGCTTCCTCTAGATTGATCACGTGATCAAGATACCATACCATTCCCAAATGCATGAGGCTCCTCTGTAAACTTGCACATGATAAGTGTTCACACCAAATAGTATATTTTCATTAATTCTATTGAATGCATCCCCACCTATTACGAACTACTTTTGAAATGATGTACAAATTAACTATGACACTTTTGCTTTCCACACCCTTCAATTTTTTTGTAAATAAAAAATTCTCAAACTACCTTTCCCTCCTTATTCAATTAACCCATCATTTTTATCTTCATCATCTTCATCTTCATTAACCTAACACCTTCATCTTCAATTATCTTAAACATTCTTGAATCATTTTTTCCATCTTCAATAATCTTCAACATTCTTGAATTGTTTTCAACACATTCATCATCTTCAACACCTACATCATTTTCAACACCTTCATCACTTCAATCATCTTCAATCAAGAAAGCAATGGTTGTTTTTTGAATAGTTGTTTTTCAGGTTATTGTTATTGAATGTTTATCAATGATTGTTTTTGAATGGTGTTCGTGTTTTTTGAATGGTGTTCGTGTTTTTTGAATGGTTGTTTTTGAATGTTCATCAATGATGTTTTCTGGATTTGATGGTTGTTGTTCACGTAGGGTTTAGTTTTAGAGGTGAAGTACGTGATCTCAGATCACGTATGATGATGGATTTCAAGTACGTGAACTCAGATCGCATAGGTTGACGTGAACTCAGTTCTCGTATGTTGATTGAGTTTAAGTACATGAATTCAGTTCACGTACGTTGGTGGTGTTCATGTGTAGTTCACGTATGGGTTCATTTAAGGAGTTCACGTAGGCTTTATAGAGTTCACGTAGGTTATGTTTCTGGACTTGCATAAATGTTATATTGTTTTGTTTTTTTGATAATGATAATGATTTGTTTATGTAGAAACGGCGCACACAATGTTTACTAATAGAGCGGGTCGTGTTATACTCGACTAGGGGACTTTGATTGATGACGGTCGTCGTGTTAGACCAATCGCTTCTGCACGAGCTCACCGTGCTCAGCGTGAACTGCGTGAATTTTGTCAGTGAAATTCCATCGAACTCAATCTCGTGACCGATTAGGCCTGATGGATTTTCTTAGAAAAGAAAGTAGGTCAATTTAATCTCTATCAAGACTTAATTGCTATCCACCTACTGATATGAAAATAAAGATAAAACTAATAAAATACCACATGCAATTTAATTGTTTCAGCTGTGCCTTTTTATTTCTCTGCAGTACTATAAAAACAAAAATATTACCAAACTAACACCCTTTTTACACCTATTTTAAATGGATCTGGATTCTCTAACTTCCGCGCGAGAAAGGTAGAGTGCCTTCGGCATTTCGGCTCGATCAGATCTATCAAACGCTTCTTATAGTGCCACATTTGCATCATTTTTTAGCTTAAAACTCAATACAACAAGTCACGAAGAACCTTCCACGAACTTGTGTTGTTCACCTCTTGTTATCTCTCCACCGTCTCACCGATGGTTCTCGTCTTACCAGACTTCGCCGCCTTGCCGACCCCTTAAGCTATTGTTGATTTGAGTTTTTTCACTTTTTAGTAATTAATTAATATGTCCCTAAGCAAAAATCTCTTCAATGAAATCTGTTGATGTTCTAGTCCATTTCGTAAATAAGAGGAGAGTGTAGAAATCTCTTCAATAAAAATAGGTGTTTGTTTTTCTTTTACATTTCAAATGTTACCATTTTTCTATTCAAAAGTTTTGCTGCAAAAACTAAAACATAAAAAACATTCAAAGGAAATTTGAGTTTTAGTCAATTTATCCATTCTTTTCATCATTCTTCTTTCTCAAATGTGTGTCAGTTATCAGGAGAAGATGACACAAAACTACATTTTATCTAAAAAATCTCAACTTTATTACATGATTTGGAAATTGGAAAAGAGAGAAACAAATCAAATTCAACAAATAAGAGTTCTTTGTAGTATTCACTTGCTCTACAACGGTGTCGGAGCTCTGGCACAAGGCGACGCCAACAACGACGCAACGTTACGGTGGAAACAGAGGGTGACACAACCGTGATGGGTTAGAGGTCTCTTTCTATTAAAAGATAGTGTTTATGAATGTAATGTGTTTCTAAAAAGAGAGAGAGAAAGACAAGGCCTCATGGCAACATATCCACTGTCTGATTAATCACATGGTGCAGAACTGCCGAAAGGCACTCTACCTTTCCTGCGGAAGTTAGAGAATCCAGATCCCACATATTTCCTATAAATATCAAGAGCATGTTTTAACTCAAATTTAGAGATTCAAAATACGCCACACATACCAACTGAATTTTTTTTTTACTTCTTTTAAAAAATCTCTATTGTATTGTATTTCGAAAGAACTTATAGGTTAACTAATTAATCGCATTAAGAATAGAATATTTTTTTATAACAACATTAAGAATAGAATATGATACTAGACAAAATTTACAATCACATGTTATCAAATATTGAAATCATTCCATCAATTTTTTATTTATTTATTATTTTTTAAGGTGTTTATCTAATAGAAATGATATTTGTCACAAAGAATTGATACTAAAAGCATCACAAATGAATATTTCAGATCATGATACAATATTAATGTTGTTAATGTTTTATGGGAAAAAATAATTTTATTTATTAATTATTTCTCCATGTCATGAGATATTCAAGTCAAATCCAAAAGTATGAGCTTACTTTTGAAAAAACAAATATATTTTTAACCACGGTTTAAGAAATTATTAGTGCATATATGCAAACAAAATCCTCAAGTTTGTCTCTACATTGTTGTTGACATTCGACAAATATATATATTATCATGATTCCTTGGACAATAAAGTATATGCTTTGGCAAAAGAAAATATTAAATTATTCTTGTGGGTGAATGACTTTATTTATTCTTGTGGGTGATTGACTTTATTTTTTCTATCCGAGGAAGAAGAACGTATGGTTAGTTATTCCGAGTCTATTTGTAAAATCCTTTCTAAAGTTAGAGAATATATCTCGGTGTTTTGGCCGATTTTTCTCGTGATTTTTTTCATTAATATCTTTTTTTTTAAAAAGAATTTAATGTACTTCACATTAAAATTAATATATAAAAATATTTTATATTATTTTAACTTTCATGATCATAAAACGGAAATATTTAAAATAATTTTTTTACCTTTTTAGAGGTTGCATTATGGGGAGGCAACCATATATACAAAATATATTTTTGCAGTGAACGTTCTTTTCAAATTCGATGCACTTGTGATTTTATTTGTTATTTGAATAATATTTACTAGTTTGGATTTGTTGTGATTTTATTTGTTTCAGATGATCATGTATTCCTGCTCTATGACTTTCCCAAAAATAAAATAAAAATAGTATATTTTTGTGTATTAGTTTAAAAGCAGGATATATTGAATTAAAGAAAAAAGATATAGATGAAAAAAATTTCCTACTCTATTTATTACAATTTTATATGTATGCAAATGAGTATAGTTGATTTATGCTACTTAGGCATGTTAATACTTAATATATTTTGTGTTATATTAGTTGCTCAATATTGTGGCTTCTCATCAGCTGTTTCGTACGCGGCTTGGAAGGACCATTATTTTGCCAGGTGTTTTATTTCTCCTTCTCTATCCATTAATCTCTCTAGGTAGGGGAAAAGGTCTAATTTAACATTTAAATTTAGTGATTTGGGGATTTAGAGGGATCGAAAATGATGCAATATTCTCAAATATTGTTCAAATTTAATCTTTTAGCAGTTTTAGCAAACAAAATAAATAATAAAATTAACATAATCAATTTTGTATAATATTAATTTTTTAATTAATGATAAAATCAACTGATTTAATATTTAATAAGACAAAGTTATTTTAAATAAAATATCAGTAATTTTATTTTTGAAAAAGTAAATATTTGTCAAAAAAAAAAAAGAAATTACTTAAATACGTGGTCTTTTTATTAAATAAAATATTTACTTTTTCCGAAGCCTAAAACCGGCCTTGGTTGCCCTCTTAGATCGATTTTGTGGTGTTAATCCTTCATAGATATAATAAATACGAACGCTGTTATCTTATTGGTAATTTTTTTTTTGTGCTAGCTCTTTATTTTTCTATATAAGGAAGATAATATATAAGTAACAAGTAAAAGTGTGTTCTAATCTAAAGGGGACAACTAACTATACTAGGGGTGAACAACGAGCCAGATAGGACGGGTTAAGGTAAAAAAATCACAATCAACTTAAATCGCATGTGATATGTACAAACTAATTTCATTCGTTTTGATATACGGGTTCGTCGGTTTTTGGATGGTGCATGTGACTTTTTGACTAACGGGTGATTTGATACGGGTAAACTCAAACAACCAACTAAAGATTCAAAAGAAACAAAAATTAGCGAGTAACAAATTATAAACAAAAATAATATGAATATGAAGAGACAAAAGATATAATGATGGTGAAGAACGACAAAGACGAAGGAATCTGTTTGACTTGCAATTTCCATTGCCTGAATGTCCAGAGAAGAAACGACGGCAATTATCATTGTAAAGAATTTTTGTCTTCTTTTCCACATTTTTCCATTATATATATCATAGATCCTTCCATTTTTTTGTTTTATTTATTTATTTCTTATATCGTATAAATAAAATATCGAATATGAAAAAAGAAAAATATTCTATTTCTATAGACCGATACTATTCTATTTAATTAAATAAAAAGATAGAATATATAAATAATAACAATATAAAGAGTATAAGAATAAAGAATATAAATAAAAATATATATTAATTAATATGAAATAGAATTCAAATATCAAAAATGAAAAATCAAATTTTGAATTTCAAAAAATTCAAAATATAGTAATATAGTTATTATAATAAAATTATAATATAATTTAAATAAAGAAAATAGAAAAAGCATACTCTATAAAAATAAAATAAAAATATCTAATTAATCGTTGTATAATTCAAATTGAATTCGAATTTCCTCCGACAAAAGCAAATGGTTATTAATATTAATTAATATTTAAAATTTATTCATATTCATATTCCTATATGTAATTAGGTATTAAAAATTACAACAAAAAAACGAAGGAGGATTTGAAATGCGAGATCTAAATACATATTTCTTTGTGGCACCAGTGGCAAGTACTCTATGGTTTGTGGCTCTAGCGGGTCTCTTGATAGAAATCAATCGTTTATTTCCGGATGCATTGACATTCCCCTTTTTTTCATTAAAATTATGGGCACGGGAAGGGGTAGCGAAGGTTAGAGATCGAAAAAAAAAAGAGGAAAGAATAAAGGTTGATTTGGCCTCGGTGAAACTCGAAATTTAGCCCAGTTTTCAATGGAATTGAATTAATACTTCAATTCCATTGCTATTAATAATAGAGTGAGCCCAGAAATGGAATTGTAATGTTAGGGCAGGGGCAATAATATCATACAAGATACATGAAGTACTGTATTGTGATTCGAAATATAGTTCGAAATCATTGTATTACTCACTTATTACTGTACTATATAAAATTAATCGGAACAAAATCTTTCATAATTTGATTTTGAATTATCAACTTATACTTTTTTCTGTTCCTTTTTGATTCTTCGCTTTCAATCGTAAAATCGAAGAGTTAAGTGAATCAAAAAAAACCAAAGGAGGTTCATGGCCAAGGGTAAAGATATCCGAATAACTGTTATTTTGGAATGTACCAGTTGTGATAAAAAGAGGGTTAATAAGGAATCGATGGGTATTTCTAGATATATTACTCAAAAGAATCGACACAATACGCCTAGTCGATTGGAATTGAGAAAATTATGTCCCTTTTATTGCAAACATACGATTCATGCAGAGATAAAGAAATAAATAAAATGGATGGATTGTGGGTCACCCTTAGACGGTAGATGATAAATAATATTTCAGATAGAAGATATATTCTATAATTTAAATATATATAAATTCTATAGATAACATATAAATAATATTATATATGTAATATTATATAACATGAAATTATATACATATACCATTATATAGCATATATTTTATTATATAACAAATATATATTACAAAAAAAAAAATAAGAATATAAATAAAACAAATCCTTTTTTATAAGAAATGGGGTTTTCGGTATAGGAATAAACAAACCATGGATAAATCTAAGGGACTCTTTCTTAAATTCAAACAATCTTTTCGTCGGAGTTTGTCCCCGATCCAATCGGGGGATCAAATTGATTATAAAAACACGAGTTTATTTATCGATTTATTAGTCAACAAGGAAAAATATTATCTAGATCCGTAAATAGATTGACCTTAAAACAACAACGATTAATTACGATTGCTATAAAACAAGCTCGTATTTTATCTTTGTTACCTTTTGTTAATTCATTACCTTTTGTTATTAATGGAAAAAAAAATGAAAAAAGCGAGTTGATCAATATAACTACCGCAGTTCGTAAAAAAAAAATAGAGTTACTTTATTTTCTATTGAATTCTATTTTGAATCTAAATTCAAATGAAATGCGGATTAATATTTTTTTTTTCTTTCTAGAATTCGTTTATTTACATCAAGCATTCACGGAGCTCATTCAAAACTAACTCGAACTATTTCGCAACAGAAAATAAAAACTTTGGATTTGAAGTGAACGAGAAAACCAGAGGACGACGGCATTTGGACTTGAATAAGAGAAAAGAGAAAGTGACTTTATCCAACTATAGTATTTTTCAAAAGCTGCTAGGATTTCAATTCATGTAAATTAATGTAATAAAGAGTGATTTTTTAATTTTATTTTAAAACTTTACTTTATAAATGTTTCTTTTTTTATGGCAAGAATCATTTCATATTTTAACTACAGTACTAGTAGCATTATTTTAATAAAATATCGAGAACTCTATATACCATTAATTATTATTCTAATATATAAGATATTTATTATTCTATTGAAAAAACGTGTCATACCTTAATAGTTATAAATTCTGAAATTTATACAGCATGACATACTATGAAGACTGAAAACATAGATGAATATTATTATTACTAACGTACGTTCAATCTAAAGTAGGTACAAATTTTGTTGGGTGCAAAATTATAATCTGTTAGACCATTTCAATCAATTTACAACCAATTTTGTCATTTGTTTACTCGTTTGACCGATCTGGTCTACTCATTTACACTTAATTTCTTACAGATTACTCATTTTTCGAATAGGTTATGGATTATGTCCAACCCTACTCTAACCCATATACAAAACAATTTCAAATGTTTTCTTGAAACGAATCAAAAATACATCAGAAGGAATTAGAAAGTCAACCATAAAATCTATATATCTTGCTTCTATTCTCTAAATTGGTAATCAAATGTGGACATTTTTTAATTTATTTTCTCTAAATTGGTAACTTAATTGAACTAAATGATTGACACCTATCCTATGGTGTATCCATATTCAAAACCCAAGCACTTAATACTGATGAAACATATCGAATAAGAAAAAGAGCATTGGAAAAAGAAATAGCTAGTGTTTTCAATGTTATTTCTACATAAAACACGACAATTTAACGACGAAGTTCCGTTTGATTTGTCCCGTTTGTATTCTATCTCTCAATAATTTCCAAGTAAAAACAATAATGTTTTATGATTCCTTTAATGAATAAATTCCTTTCGATTCAACCTTATAAATCCAATTTTCCTCTACTACCAATGATGGTACAAGATGCTACACAAATTTTGCTACTAATTTCTCCTCCCATCAAATAATATTTTGTGCCAAAGTAGTTATCAGTTACAACAATTTTACGTCTTACAAGATGCTTGCAATGCTTCCATTCATTTTGATTTTGAAAATTTTATGTCTTACAAGATGCTTACAATGTTGCCATTCGTTTTGATTTTGATGAAATGTCAAACAATCCATACAGAACCCTATTAAAGAATTATCACCAATCCACCTATTATGCCAAAAGCGGCAAGAGTTACCGAAATCAATCCTCAATACAATAATCCACATATCTTGATTGCTTGCAATTTTCACGCCTAATCACCTAACATGGTGTCAAATCACCTTTGTTTGGGTTCAAAAAATTCACATTTTTTTAGAAATGCAATCTAAACGACCCATATACATTATACAATTTTAAATCTTTTGATCTAACGACATTGGTATCAAAATCACATTAGACTCTTACTAATTTGAATCAGCTAATTTGATACATATAATATGAGGTAAGTATATCTACTAAACGATTATTTTCATTCACAAAATTTAAAAGAAAAAAAATTATTTTGTTTAATGGAAACCAACCCATCTACACTAACAAATTATGATTTAGATTCTTATTTATTGAGACGAGTATGCTATTTATACATAGCCTCTATTATATTGTTTCTAACTAACTTATTCTTAACTAACTAACTAAATGGTTAGCTAGTTAGTTGATTACATATAATCAAATTAACTTGAATTGCACAAAATTGAATCAGAAGAACGTTCTCCGTTTGTCAAGTTTCTAAGTGATTTTACACTTAACAGTCTTCTTAGCTCTTCATATCTACTTGTTCTCAAGGCCTTGGTCATTATATCAGCCAGTTGAACTTCAGTTTGACAATAAATGAGCTTAAATTTGCTTCTTCCAACTTGATCTCTTAAAAAGTGCAACTTTGTCTCAATGTGTTTGCTTCTTCCATTAGACACATGGTTTTTTTGCCGGATTTATTGCTGAAATATTGTCAATCAACAAAGGAATTGGCCTGCAAATTTCAATCTTCAGCTATGTTATCAATGATTCCAACCACAATTCTTGGCCGGTTGCATAGCTGCCAACAATGTACTCAGCTTCACATAATGATAATGTTATCACATACTGCTTCTTTGAGCTCCAACAATGTATTCATTTTCATGTTTCAAATCTGTTGCAAACATAATGCCATGCCCAATTGTACCTTAGACATATATCATGATTCTCTTCACTGCTAGCCAATGAGAGAGCTTGGGTCTCTCCACGGATCTGCTTACCACTCCCAAACTATAGCAGATGTCAGACCTTATATTGCACAAGTATCTTAGGGAACCAACAACTTGTTTGAATAAGGTCGAATCAACCAACTCCTCTTCAATTTCAATTTCCAGCTTTGCGTTGATCTCCATTGGAATGGCTGCAGGGTTGCAATCAGCCATATTGAACCTTGTCAGGATTTCTCTAGCCTACTTATTCTGGTTCATTAACATACCTTCTTCAATTCCAACAAACTCCATGCCCATAAAGTAGCTCAATTTGCCCAAGTTTGTCATTGCAAACTCATCATTCATGATTTATTTGAATTCTACAATTGCCTTGTTGCTGCTGCTAATTACCAATAAGTCATCAACATATAAGCACAACAAGATTATTGCAGGTTCTCCATTTAGTGTGGAATGTTTCACATAGACTTCATATTCCACTGTGCATTTGATGAATCCAATGCCAATTAGAAATGAATCAATTATTTTGTTCCAAGCTCTTGGTGCTTGCTTCAAATCATATAGAGTTTTCCTCAATCTTTCCCTTAATCACAAAGCCTGGTGGTTGAGAGATATACACATCTTCTTCCAGCCATCCATTCAAAAATGAAGATTTCACATCAAGCTGGCACATCAGCCAGCTCCTAACACATGTCAATGCTATCACAAGCCTGATTGTCTCAATTATGGCCATTAGAGCAAACACTTTAGAATAGTCTATGTTTGCTCTTTGTAGGAATCCTTTGACAACCAATCTAGCTTTGTATTTAGCAATTGTTCCATCTGGATTCAGTTTCAACTTGTAGACTCATTTTACTCAAATCTGCTTCTGTTTTGGAGGAAAATCTATCAAGTACCATGTTTGATTCTTCTCAATTGCATCGATCTCTTCCACCATTGCTTTCTTCCAGAGTCCTTTCTTCAATGCCTCTTCAATATTTAAAGGTTTTGCATCAACAAATAAAGAAAAATGTACTAAATATCCACTATTGTCAACTTCACTGTCATTGTACACTTCCAATTCTTGTAAATGAGTTGGTGGCTTTCTTGTTCTTTGAGATCTACTTGATTCAACTATCTCTTCATCTCTATTTCCACTAGTATGTTGCTCATTATGTACTTGCAAAGGAATTTGTGATGGTTGGTTTGTGTTGCTGGTTACTTGTTCCCAGTCTCAATGTTGGCTGCTGGGAATTTGCTTCTGTTTCCAGTTTCAGCTCTCATGTTCAACAATCTTGACATCCTTACTGTCCACCACCTTGCTTCTAATAGGATCATATAGTTTGTAGGAACCTGTTGGATGATATCCTATCAAAATCATTGTTTCACTTTTGTCTTGCTACTTTCTTCTTTTTTGGTCTGGTACATGTTTAAAAGATATAACACCAAATATTCTTAAATTCCCCACTGTTGGCTTTCTTCCACTCCAGATTTCTTCTGGTACCTTCTCCTTTTTCTTTGTTGGACATTTATTAAGAATATAGACAACAATTGATGCAGCTTTTCCCCATAACTTTTGTGGCAATCCCTTCTCTTTTATCATGCTTCTAGTCATGTCTGGAATGGTTCTATTTCTTCTTTGAGCTAGGCCATTGTGTTGAGGTGTGTATGGAGCTTTTACCTCATGTTCAATTCCATTCTTGACACAAAAATCCTTGAATTCATGTGAAGTATATTTTCCTCCTCCATTTGTCCTTAACACCTTGATGGATTCTCCTCCTAATGATGACACTTCAAATGGTCCACATATGTCACTATGAATCACTACAAGAACATTCCCCGCTCTTGCTTGCATTTATGGTTGAAATGGATTTTTTGGTTGATTACCTGCCATACATACTTCACACACCTTCTTAGGAACATCAATCATATGAATTCCACTCATCATCTTCTTGACTCCTAGTTGTTGTAAGCTTCTGAATTAAGATGGCCAAATGTTGAATGCCACAACCAGTTTTCATCAAATGAACTTGCTGCTTCAAACGTTGAATATCAGCAGCTTGTATGTTGATGACGAAGGTTCTGTTCTTTGAAAGAGGAGCCTTGAGTATCATCTTCTACCCATCATACTGTTGAGACAAAATCTCTCTAAATTGGTTTTAATGATAACAAAATTAATTAAAGATTATGATTATGCTTAATGACTAATCTGTGCTTTTGAGTGTTTTATATAAGTAAACAGGTTATCATTCATTAAGGAAAAAGAAGAAAAAATTCTGAGTTAAATGCTAAGTATGAAAGTGCCGAGGATGGCCTCACGAGTTGGAAGAAACTGCAGTTCAACATCCTCGCTGTTTTGAATTTATTAAACAAAGGCATAAAAATATTAAAGAATGAATTATTTGAATTCATTCAACAAGGGCAGAATAGTATTAAAGAATGAATTGTTTGATTCATTCAATAAAGGCAAAATACTATTAAAAAATGATTAAAGAAAGGCCTTTGAAGAAAAGTTGCAAGAATGCAAGAGAAAGGTACAAGGAATGATGATAGCATGTGCCCATAGTCAATATCTTGAAAAGCCTTCCAAGACATCATGAAAGCAACTTATCATGATAGGCAAAAAGGCTATATGTACCATTATGTGATTAAATAAGATTATAAAGTCAATCTTCAAAAAGGCAACAACAAACAAGCCTTATATATTTGATCACATGTCGTAAAGCAAGGAAAGAAGAAAGAAGGCATCACGTGAAGCCTTCACAAAGCTTTAAAGAAAGGAATAAAAAGGACATCACATGCTCTTACAAGGAATTAAATGGAGGAAAGAGAAAAAAGGCCACATGTGAACTTTGTGAAGCTTTATGAAGCCATTGAAGAAAGAGAATGAAAAGGACTTCACATCATAGTCAAACATTAAAGAAAGGAAAAAGAAAAGGACAACACATGTTCTCAAAAGCCAAGAAAACAGTACCTCGTACTTGAACAAGGAATGCATATTTTCAAATGTGCTGAATGGCATTTTCGTAAATATGAAGAAAAGCCTTGGCATTTCACAAATGAATTTTCCAACGGTCACAAAGGCTTGGCTTATGAAATGAACATCACAAGAACTCTATAAATTGCAGCAAGTTGATCTTCATCAACTACACAACACATTGCATTAAAAAAAGATCATTGATCTTAAAGCTTTCAAGAAGCAACACATTATATCTTCATACTTTCTACAAATCCTACATTAGATCTTTGTTTATCTTTTGAGAAAGTATTTAGAATCAATCACTCTCTTATCACACTGTAATTTCCAAGTGAGGTACACTGGAAAATATTTGAAATCTGATTGTAAGCTTGGTGAAGCTTGAGAATACACAAGTTGTAATCATCCTCGGTCAGAGGTTGATCTGTTTGAAGAATAGTGAAATCTCACAAGGGTGTGAGGACTGGAAGTAGCCATCTTTGGGTGAACCAGTATAAAAACAGTGTGTGTCAATCTTATATTGCTTCTTAACTCTTTAACTCGTTTCGAATTTGAAAGTTTTCAAAACCCATCCTCGGGCTTTCCATCCTCAGCAAGAGGATAGTTTTGAAAACACTTGAAAACTATTTTTAAACAGCAAAATCCCTATTCAACCCCCCTTCTAGTGATATTTAGCTACATCAATTGGCATCAGAGCAAGGTCCTCTAGAAGAATACACTTAACAGTGTAAGAGAAAAAGATCCAAAAATGTCTAAAGCTAAGTATATTCCTGAAGGAGGATCATCCAGCCGACCCCCCTACTTTGATGGTACAGATTACTACCACTGGAAAGGTAAAATGAGACTATTTCTCATATCACAAGACAACAATATGTGGTCGGTGGTGGAAAATGGAGATCATGTCATAAGAACCAACAACGCAGATGCAACCTCCGATGTGAAACCTCAAGCACAATGGACAGCTGATGAAAATGCAAAGGTACTCCTAAACTCTAAAGCTCATTTATTTCTAACGTGTGCTTTGTGCAGGGAAGAGTATGATAGAGTCGAAGAGTGCAAAAGCGCTAAGGAGCTCTGGGACACTCTAAGGATCCATCATGAAGGAACAAGTCACGTGAAAGAAGCAAGAATTGACATGGGAGTAAGAGATTTCGAACTATTCGAAATGAAGGAAGAGGAAACCATTGATGAAATGTTCTCAAGGTTAACAATCATTTTAAACAACTTGAGATCTCTTGGAAAGGTATACTCCGTTCAAGAAAGGATAAGAAAAATCCTAAGGAGCTTACCAAAAGAATGGAGGCCAATGGTGACTGCCATTACAGAAGCAAGAGACTTGACCAACATGAAGCTGGAAGATCTAGTTGGTACTCTAAGAGCTCATGAACCGTTGTTGCTAGCTGACAAACCTAGCAGAAAAGGAAAAATGATTGCGCTAAAAACAAGCCAAGCAGAAAGTTCATCCTTCAAGAAGACGGAAGAGGTCGTGAAAAAGGAAAGCTCGGAGTATCCTCTATCTGAGGAAGAGGAGGACGAACTGGCTCTAATTTCCAGAAGAATCCAAAGGATGATAAATCGAAGAGGACAAGATAGAAGATCTCCTCAAAAAGAAAAAACTGACAAAAGTCAGATAACTTGTTTTGGATGCAACAAGATGGGACACTACAAAACTGAGTGTCCTCTCAACAAAAGGAACTCAAGAAGATTTCCATACAAAAACAAATCCATGATGATTACTTGGGATGATAGTGACGAGTCATCCTCTGAGCAAGAAAAGGATGAAGAAGCCAACCTATGTCTTATGGCAAAATCAGAAACTGAAAAAGTAAGTATTTCAGAACTATGTCCTTCTTGTGAACAATTAGAAATTGAATTTGACAATCTTTTAAATGACTCAAATACTTTATCTCATAAATGTGGTTTTCTCAAAAATCAACTTTATGAAATAAAGAAACTCAATGAGGAACTTCAAGCAAAGAATGAGAAATATGAAAAAATCATTCTAGATTTGCAGTTATCTCATGAAAAATTATCTGAGCAGCAAGCACTTTTAAATAAAAAGAATGTCAGAATTCATCCTCTGGAAGAGGACACAGAAAAGGAGATTTTAAAAGTAGAAGTTGAAGAACTAAAAAATGACATCACCAACTTTGTTAAATCTACTGAAACTTTTCAAAAGATAATGGGATCTCAATCTGGAATTTTTGACAAAGCTGGTATTGGTTTTAAAAGTTCTCAAAAACAAAAATTGTATGAAAATTTTTTCTTGCCCAAAAAACAAGAGGATAGGCCAAAATGTACTTTTTGCAAAAAACTTGGGCACACTTTCAAAATCTGCCACGCTAAGAAGAAAGCTGAAAATATAAAGAAAAGTTGTTCATTTTGTGGTAAACATGGTCACCATGATTCTATTTGTTATCACAAAAGAAAAATCCTCATAAGAGGAAAAACTAACCAACAAGGACCCAATGCTATATGGGTACCTAAGTTACTTTTAAAACCTAACACAGGTTCATCCTATGATCAACAAAAGAAGGCCTTGGTACTTGGACAGTGGTTGCTCAAGGCATATGACGGGAGATAAGCACTGCTTTATTTCCTTAGAAATAAAGGATGGAGGATCAGTCACATTTGGTAACAATGATAAAGCTCAAATAAAAGGTACAGGTATTATTGGTAAAAATAATTCTGCTAAAATTGAAAATGTTCAGTATGTTGATGGTCTAAAACATAACTTGCTAAGTATTAGTCAATTATGTGATAGTGGTTTTGAAGTTATTTTTAAGCCTACTCTTTGTGAGGTCAAACATTCATCCTCGGGTAGAGTTTTCTTCTCCGGTTTTAGAAAAAAGAATTTATATGAACTTTATCTGGATGATTTACCCACTGAATCTTGTTTTGTATCCATTGATAAAGATAAATGGATTTGGCACAAAAGAGTTGGTCACACAAGCTTAAAAACTATTTCTAATTTATCAAAATTAGAATTAGTTAAAGGTCTTCCAAAAATCAATTTTGAGAAAGACAAAGTTTGTGAAGCTTGTGTTAAAGGAAAACAAGTTAAAAGTAGCTTCCACTCAAAAAATATTGTTTCAACAAAACATCCACTTGAACTTATTCATATTGACCTTTTTGGTCCCATAAAGACTCCAAGTCTTAGTGGCAAAAGATATGGCTTTGTTATTGTTGATGACTTCTCTCGTTTTACTTGGGTCTTATTTTTGAAACATAAAGATGAAGCCTTTGAGGCGTTTCACCATTTTTGCAAAAAGGTTCAAAACGAAAATGGTTCAAAAATTATTTCTGTGAGAAGTGACCATGGGGGTGAATTTGAAAATGAATCTTTTAAAAATCTTTGTAATGAAAATGGTATCTCTCACAACTTTTCTTGTCCAAGAACTCCCCAACAAAATGGGGTTGTTGAAAGGAAAAATAGAACCTTACAAGAAATGGCTAGAACCATTTTAAATGAAGCCAACATTGAAAAATATTTTTGGGCTGAAGCCATTAACACTGCTTGTTATGTTTCTAATCGTGCATCCATTAGAAAAATTTTAAACAAAACTCCATACGAGCTATGGAAAGGGAGAAAACCAAATATTTCCTATTTTCATATTTTTGGGTGTTATTGCTACATTCTCAATAATAAAGAAAATTTGGGAAAGTTTGATCCAAAATCTGATAAAGGAATTTTTCTAGGATACTCCACAACGTCAAAAGGTTATAGAATATATAATCTTAGGACTCAAACTGTGGAGGAATCCATGCATGTTATTTTTGATGAGTTTGATGACTTGTGTTTAGAAAAAGTGGACAAAAATGAAGAAGATGAACCTTCATCCTCTCGGGTACCCGATCCTCATGATGAGGATGCGTCTGACCCAACCTCACAGCAACCTCCAAGAGGATGGAAAACTGTCACACATCATCCTCCAGATCTAATCATTGGGAATACTGAAGATGAGGTTAGAACCAGAAATTCTCTAAGAGAAAACACCAACAACATGGCCATGATATCACAAGTTGAACCCAAAACGATTGATCAAGCTATTGGTGATAAGTCATGGGTTGAAGCAATGATGGAAGAACTCTCACAATTTGAAAGAAACAAGGTATGGAATCTTGTACCCCATCCTCCGGATAAATCTATTATTGGGACTAAATGGATATTTAGAAACAAATTAAATGAGGATGGAGAAGTCATTAGAAATAAAGCAAGACTAGTGGCACAAGGGTACAATCAACAAGAAGGAATTGATTATGATGAAACGTTTGCACCCGTAGCAAGACTTGAAGCAATAAGAATCCTCTTAGCTTATGCTACTCATAAAGGTATAAAACTATTTCAAATGGATGTCAAAAGTGCCTTTTTGAATGGGTTCTTAAATGAAGAAGTGTATGTTCGTCAACCTCCTGGTTTTGAAGATTTGAAGAAGCCGAATCATGTGTTCAAACTCTCAAAAGCTCTTTACGGTTTAAAGCAAGCTCCTCGAGCTTGGTATGAGAGGTTAAGCTCTTTTCTAAAAGAGAATGGATTTATTAGGGGTCAAATTGATACAACTCTTTTCAAGAAGACTCATGAGAAAGATTTATTGATTGTTCAAATTTATGTCGATGACATAATATTTGGATCAACAAATGAAGTAATGTGCAAAGATTTCTCCAATCTCATGCAAAGTGAGTTTGAGATGAGTATGATGGGAGAATTAAAATTCTTCCTTGGTTTGCAAATCAAACAAAGAGATGATGGCATCTTCATATCTCAAGAAAAATACACCAAGGATCTACTCAACAAATACAAAATGAGTTCAGCCAAAAGTATGGGAACCCCTATGCATCCTTCCTCCATACTTCACAAAGATGATGAAGGAACTCCAATATCTGAAAAAGAGTATAGAGGGATGATTGGATCCTTGCTATATTTAACTGCAAGTAGACCGGACATAGTCTTTGCTGTGGGTCTTTGTGCAAGATTTCAATCTTCTCCTAAAGAATCTCATCTTACTGCAGTAAAAAGAATTTTTAGATATCTTGTGGGCACCATTAATCTGGGAATTTGGTACAAAAAATGTTCAAATCTTGATCTCACTGCTTATTGTGATGCCGACTATGCTGGAGACAAAGTTGAAAGGAAGAGCACAAGCGGAGCTTGCCAACTTCTGGGTAAATCTCTAATAAGTTGGTCATGCAAAAAACAAAGTACTATTGCTCTTTCAACTACAGAGGCTGAATATGTATCAGCTGCTCAATGTTGCTCACAACTTCTATGGATAAAGAATCAACTAGAAGATTACTCTTTAAGGTACACAAAAATTCCCATCCTCTGTGATAATACAAGTGCCATTAATCTTTCTAAAAATCCCATTCAACATTCAAGATCCAAGCATATTGAAATTAAACATCATTTTATAAGAGATCATGTTCAAAAGGGTGATATTGAATTAATTTTCATTGACACTGAAAATCAATTAGCTGATATTTTTACCAAACCTCTCCAAGAGGATCGGTTTAAATTCATCTTAGAAGAACTCTCCATCATAAATTTTCCAAAATTGATTAAATAAAATTCTGCTATTTTTTATTTATTTAATTTTATTTGATTTTAATTTTTCGTTATTTTTAATGTTATTTTTGG